>NW_008355642.1:5866850-5895567 GCF_000622305.1 Nannospalax galili | reverse complement strand
ACCCTTCATGGTAAAAAATCCTGAAGCAACTAGGGATGGTGAGGAAGAGATCTCAACATGTGAAAGATTTTATATGACAAACCTACAGACAACATTATACTAAAGTGGCAAAAACTAAAGCCCTTTTTCTAAAAGCTGGAAAGAGTAGGTGTGTCCACTCTTTTCACTCTTAATGAATTTAAAAACTGGAAGTCTTTGCTTGAGCAATAAGATGGGAAAAATAGAAATAGAAAGGAAATGTCAAATGATTCCTATTTGTAGATATTATGATTCTATACCCAAAATAGCCTAAGGATTCCATCAGAAAACTCTTAGGTATAATAAAATCCAAATGAAGCAGAAAGACACAAAATCAGCATACAGAATCAAGAGGTTTTATGCATACCCATGCAGAATTTTCTGAGAAATATGAAAAATATCCTTTTCAAAAAACTTAAAAATAATACCTAGAAGTCAATCTGACAAAGAGGTGAACTACCTCTATAATGAAAACCTTAAGACACTAAAGAAAGAAAGTCAAAGCAACACTGGATGAAAGAAAGTTCTTCCATGCTCACTACAGACAGAATCAATATTCTGAAAATGTTAACAAATGTGGGCTTCAGATTAGACATAATCGCTACCAAAGTCCTAAAGACTTTCTTCACAGAATAGAGGAAATGATCCTAAAATTCATATGATAACAAAAAAGAGTTCAAAAAATTGCTTTCGCAATTCTAAGCAGAAAGAAGAATACTGGAGATGTCACGAAAACTGATCCAAATCACACTATAGAGCCATAGTGACAAAGACAGCAATGATTGTGATGCAGGCAAAATTGTTATACTTGTAGATCAATGAAACAAAGTAGAGGTCCCAGAAGTAAACTCACAAAGCTAAAGCCACAAAGGTAGCTGGGAAAGTGTTTTCTACAAATAATGCTAGGAAATATGACTATTCCCATGTAGAAGGATGACATTAGATCCATATATCTCACCTTGTACAAAAATCAGAATGCATCAAGACCTAAAACTTTGAACCTGCTAGAGGAAAACAGGGAAAACACTTCAAGTTACAGGGATAACCAAGGAATTTCTGAAAATAATTCCAGTAACATAAGAAATAAGCCCCAGATTTAAAAAATGGAATTGCATGAAATTGAAACACTTGATTGAATAGATAGATAGCTTGGACTGAATCTTTTTTTGCCAACTATATATCAGCCAGGAAGCTAACATCACAGAACACCAGAGATACTTGCACATCCAGGTTTCATTGATGCACTGTCCACAACAGCAAAAGAATGGAACAAGTCTAGATATTATTCAACAGTTGAATATGCATGGTAATTGTCATTCATATATATATAAAGAATTTTTATTGAAATGAAGATATTCAGAGGAAATTGTATGCACCTGGAAATTATTAACTTAAGTCAGATTTTAAAAGACAAATACAACATTTATTCTTTATATAGAGATTCTGATTTCTATATATGTGTGCATATGTAGGAGGGTTGCCATGAAATTGGAAATGGCACCATAAAAGGGAACAAAATAATTTTTTAAAAAAGCTATTGAGAGAGGGAGAGTTGATTTTTCTTTATGAATGTGACACTAGATAGATTAACAAGACTCCAGTGGATAAAACCACAACAAAGGACATTTGGAAATACAAATTTGACTGGAAAAGCCTTAATAAATTTAACAAATTGCAAAATCGGGAGGGGTATTAGGTGAAGGTTACAGGTAGAGGAAGAGCTCTAAATACAGTCAAAATATATTGTATGAAATTCACAAAATTCAATAAATAAAAACATTAGATAGATGATATAGATAGATAGATGTATGGATAGATAGATAGATGTATGGATAGATAGATAGATAGATAGATAGATAGATAGATAGATAGATAGATAGACAGATAGATAGATAGATGGTATTTAGATCCCCTCTCCCATCTGCATCTCTTTCCGCTACCCCTGCCCAATTCAATATCCTCCACTATATATGCAATACACAAATCATTCTATTGTTTTCATTCCTCTAGAGAACACTGCCTGATACAATTACCATGGAAATGAGTGCAGGAAATGCAGGCAGTAGACAGTTTATTGTTGTTTGTCTTTGTATACCTCTAGTTTTTATAAAACTTAAAGTATGCTCTTTGTGGGGAGGAGCATGGTGTTTGTGCAAGTGTGTTCAGCTGTGTGGATCTGTATGTGCACATGGAAGCCAGGACATTTGCTGTCCTGCTCTATCATTCTCTGCGTTATTAGTCTGAGAAAGGATCTCTCCCTGAACCTGGAACTAAGCTGACAGTCAGCAAGTCAAAGCCATTCTCCTGTCCCCATCCTCCACAGCACTGTGGTTATAGACACATACACAGCTGCACCTAGCTTTTTACATGGATGCTCTGAGAATTTAAACTCAGGTCCTCATACTTGTGCAGCTAGCTCTCTTACCATCTAAGTCATCTCCCCAGCTTCTAAAATATTCTCTATCATTCTTTGCAATCCCACATCAGTATGGACTTTATTATTTGTATTTTTAGATTCCTTAGAAAATGTAAATCATATTGATAGAATATTTACTAAATACCCTCAAATATAATTGATAATTATTTTATTGTTTTTATTTTACGTGTATGAAATGAGTGTATTGCCTGCATGTACGTAGGAGCACCCATTACTTACAGTGTCCACAGAGGTCAGAAGAGGGCATTGGATCCCCTGGAACTGGAGTTACAGATGACTGTTAGCCACCATGTGGGTGCTGGCACCATGTGGGTTCTGGGAATCGAACCTGGGTCCTCTGCAAGAGCAGCCAGGGTTCTTAACAGCTGAACCACCTTCCAGCCCCCTTATATTTTTTTTAAATAAAAAAGCACAAGCATAGGAGCTGGAAAGGTGACTCAACAGTAAGTGTTGCTCTTGCAGAAGATTGAGGTTTGGCTCCCAGAAGCCAAATCAAAACAGCCTGTAACTCCAGTTCTAGGAAATCTGACATCCTCTTCTGACCTCCTCAAGCACCAGGTACACATATGGAACACATATATACTTGCAAGTATTCACATACACATAAAATAAAAATAATTCTTTAAAATCAAAATGGGGTGGCTATTGCTGAAGACCTGATATACTTTGAACACAGAACTTGGAACAATGGAGCTGGATTTGACCTGGAAGCCTCCTCCTTGAAGACCAGCTCTCATAGTTTTGAAGAACACTATGTAAGCTGCTAAGAGAGAAAATCAATCAATAGTACAACCCCAAATTTAAAGCTTAACAGTCACAATGATGACCATCACAGAAAACTATATCAGTGCAGTAGTGGCATTTCTACCTTGGGAGTAATCAACAGCTATCTAATCTCACTTAAAGCTTGCTCAATGGGAGGGGACTCATGTGGGACACCATAAACATAGTCAAATGCACATAACTGGAGATGTCATAGAGCCTAGAGAAAACTCTGAATCTGTCACACTCCTAAACGTAATTTCTTACTGCATGCAAAATATGGATCCTTATATTTACAGACAAGTATACCAGTCAACACTCATCAAAGAAGCTTCTTTGCACAACAGTTGGAGACTATCACAGAATTCTACAATTAGTCATACACCAAGAGTAAGTGTCTGTGAGATGCTCAGTCCTAAGTGACACATCTACAATGGAACCTCTATATCTAAGGCTCACAGAACAGTGGAATGGGGTAGAGAGGATTTTAATGCTCCTCTCAACTCTCACCAGTAAAGCTTCCTCATGCAACAGAGGGCGATGAACACAGATGACCACAATTGACCATAATGTAGAGAATAAGAGACCGCAGAGTGTATAGAGTGTGTCTCCTTGGATAGGACTCACATTAAACCTCACCTACCCAAGGCTCAGGGACCATTGCCAAAGGATGGACAGAAAGATTGTAAGACCCACAGGTGGGTCCTCCAAGTTCCTGGGAACTTGCACACATGAACTTACAAAAATGGTGACAGCATGCAAAAGACCCATTAACTCAATCAGACAAAAACCAGCATGGAGCTGAGGGAATGGGCTAGAAGCCCCAACCTTAGCTGAGGAACTATTGGCAGCTGATCATTACTGGTTAAGGGAGAGTTGATCTTTAAGAGAGTGATGCTAGACAGGCTGACAAGGCTCCCATGGATGAATTCACACCAAGGAACATCTAGGGACACAAACATGCCTGGATAAGCCTTAGCATACATGACAAAATGCATGAAATCCTTTGAGTGTGCTACAGGGGGTGCAGATCACAGAGGAGTCCAAATATAATTAAAATCTATTGTATGGAGGCTGGAGGGATGGCTCAATGTTTAAGAGCACAGACTGCTCTTGCAGAGGACTCAGGTTCAATTCTCAGCACCCATAAGGCAGCTAACAACCATCTATAACTCAAGTCCCAAGGGAATTTAACACCCTCTTCTGGTCTCCATGGGCACTGTATGACATGGGTACACTTAAATAGATGCAGGCACAAGACTCATACACATAAAATAAAAATAAATAAAAATTTAAAACCTATTACATGAAACACAAAAATTCAATAAAAATTTACGTTGAAAAAAATGGGGTGGAAATAATGCAAATACAATACTCATGTATGGAATTCTCAAACAACAAAAATTATATTTAAAAAAATACATGCTTAGGGGCTGGAGAGATGGCTCAGCAGTTAAGAGCACTGACTGCTCTTGCAGAGGACCAGGATTCGATTCCCAGAACCCACATGGCGGCTACAAACCGTCCTTAACTCCAGTTCCAGGGGAATCCGAAGCCCTCTTCTGACCTCTGCACCATTGCACGACACAGCTGCACTCACATACATGCAGGCAATATACTCATACACATAAAATAAAAATTATAAAAATTTAAAATTTACATGCTTAATGTTTCAAAATTACTTGTATAAAAATGTTGAAATGGAGGGTCAAAGATGGCTCAGGAGCTAAGAGCATTTGCTGCTCTTGTGAAAGACCTGTATTTGTTTCCCAACACCCACATGACATCTAACAATCTCCCCAGTTCCAGGGGATCCATCGCCCTTTTCTGGCCTCCAAGGGCACTGCAAGGCACACAGAGTGCACTTACATACAAAGAAGTTCACCTGAGAGCCAGAGAAGTTCATACCAGTCACCACCCATCAAAGAAGATTCTTTTGGCAACCGACTGTGACTATTACAGAATTCTACGACTAATCACAAACAGAGAATAAGTGTCTGTGAGATCCCCAACCCTAAATGACACATCTACAGTGGAACCTCTACACCTAAGGCTCAGGAATATAGTAAAACAGGAGTTTTAGAGAATACTGATGCATCTCTCAATTCTCACCAGCGAAACTAACACATTAAACAGAGTATGATGCAAGTGGGAGGCCACAACTGGCCATAGTGTACAGAATAAGAGACTACAGAAAGCATGCCCCTGGACAAGACCCCTATTTTAAACTTCACCCACCCACAGCAAAGAGACCATTGTGGAAGGGGAGGCAGAAAGAGTGAAAGAGCCAGGGATGGTACATGACCATAAGGTAGCAGAGCCTTATAGGTCCCTGGGAACTTGCTCATATGAACTTACAGCAATGGTGTCACCATGCACAAGACTCATTCTGCCTCAATTAGACAAAAACCCAGCATAGAAATGGGGAAATGGGCAGGGGGCCTCAACCTTGTCTGAAGAACTACTGGCAACTGTTGCAAGGTGAGGGAGAGTTGATCTTCTTTAGGGGAGATATTCTAGATATGCTGACTAGACTCTGGAGGATGAACTTGAACTGTGGGATATCTGGGTACACAAATTTGACTCAATAGGCCCTAACATACATGACAGAGTGCATGAAATCAGGTGGGGGGATAAGGAGGGTGCGAATGGTGGAGGGTAAAAAGATAATTAAGATGTTTTATATGAAGTGCACAAAAATTCAATAAAAATATACATTGAAACAAAAAATATCCACATTTTTGGGAAAGGGTCTGCCACAAAAAAATGCAAGGCTTATGTGACTGATCTCACAAACTTAGATCCTAGCTACACTCTCCTCTCTTATTGCTCAAATAAGCATTCACCATAAATAATTAACTTATTTTTTTCAAGCTGGTAGCCCAAGCCTCCAGTCAAATAAAAACAATGTATAAAGGTTATCCTCGAGGAGTAATACAAGGGCTTGTTCTAAAGACAGTCTTTTCTTTAGAATGTACTGTGTTTGAAATCACTGGACGGTTCAAGTTTAATGCTTTCTTTCAAGTTGGCTCTCCTGGCCTTGACCTAGGACTACACGAAACAAAATTATCATATTTTTCTGCACAACTATATTTAGTATGCCATTGACATAACAAATACTACAGCAGCATCAGTATAAATATGCCTACCAGTCGGAGGAGACAATATAGGCAAAGAAAAAACTATTATGTCTTACAAAAGAAATATGTGGGGCTGGAGAGATATCTCAGTGGTTAAGAGCACTGGCTCTTAGTCAATTATTTTTTGGGCAGTACTACATAGTGAGAAGACTTTACATCACTCACAATACATTTAGTCATGAATAAAAGGATTTTCGTATATTGTATTTACATAAGACAGTTGTTCAAGTTGGACCATTCTTAGGCTTATCATGTGGTATTATCACTTTATTTGTATCAGAAATCTATTGCGTTTTTTCTATTTAATAGCTTTTCATTAATGAATCAAAGATAATAAAGATTTTTATAACTCTGTGAGTTATTGGGCATGTCACTATTACATTTAACATTATAACCCAGTACCTTTCTGATTATTTAGTCATTCAACTTAATAATTCTTCTACCAAGATTGATACACTACAAGTACTGCTGGGCCAGTGGGGAGTAATTTCTAGGAATTTCTCCCTGAATGAATTCCTTTACAATAAATCCAACTTGAAATATCTTGAAAAACAAAGATATTGGTATACACCTAGAGTTTCACTTAGTTATTAACCATAGGACCAATTCATCATAATCTTGTGTGACCACACAACAATGCAAGGCAGATTTTATATGTCTTCATTTGATCTTGTTAGGTTCAGAAAGGAAGAAAATTTGGGGGAAAAATACATGGATTCATTCTTCTTAGCATCAAGATGTAATTGTGAGCTGGAGTTGGAGAGGCGGCTCAGCAGATAAGAGCACTTTATGATCTTGCAGAGTACTTGGGTTTGGTTCCCAGAACCAACATGGAGGCTAACAACCTTTCATGATTAGAGGTCCAGGAGATTCTGTGACTTCTGCTGGCCTCCGAGGGCATTGCAGGCATGTGGTCTTCTTACACTCATGCAGGCAAACACTCATATACATAAAATAGAAATAAATTTTAAAAGTTAAATGATATAATTGTGGGGCCCAAAAGATGGTTCAGCATGTAAAGGAGCTTGCTGTGCAAGCCTGGTTACCTGAGTTTATCTCCACAATTCACATGGAGGTAAATGGAGAGAACTAACTCTACAAAGTCGACTTCTGCTCTTCTCATTCACATTGTGGCATGCAGACAAATGTGTATGGGCACAAACAATAATAATTAATCATCATCATCATCTAAGAAATAATTGTGTTCAAAAGCAATCATACTTTCCTGATCTGAGCCTTTTTTGAGAGAACAATACAACACTGGGTTTCCTTTATTCCATAACCTGATAATTCATTCCTTTACCTTCAATTATGATTGCAATTTTCTCATTTGTCATGGACTTTTTCCCTAACTTTATCTTTATTGAAAAAGATGTTAGTTTCACATTTGTGTCCCCAAATGCCTTTCGTTGTGGGTTCATCCACTGGAACCTGGTCAACCTACTAAGAGTCTTACCCTTAAATGAGACAAAATCTCCCATTCCCAGTAGTCATTGGCTGTCAGTAGTTCCTCAGGTAGGGTTGGGGTTTCTTACCCACTTCCTCATCTTTATATATTTATATATTAGAGAGAAAAATTTGGTAGTATGTTAGCAAAAAGGCACAGATACAAGAGGGAATCTAAATATGATCTAAATATATTGTATGGAATTCACAAAAATTCAGTTAAAATTAATTTCCAGTAATGGAAGAAAGATTAAGAAAACAATGTTTGAAATGTTGGTTTCAGCCATTTTGTTGGTCCTGTTTATTGGCATCAACACCAGCCTAGTAAACCCCTATCATCAAGTTTTTAACAGCCTCAATGTGAGGAGAAACTCAATTTATTCTTTCAAATAGAGTAACATTAGGTAAAGGTAGAACCAGTGGGTTTTCTTAACTACAGAGGCAGCTCTATTCACTTCAAATTCAATTTTGCCAGAAGGAATGAAAGGAAAAAAATCCATCTCGTAAATCCCTTAAGAATGCTAACATAAAGGTACAAATAGATACACCATTAAAGTTTCTGGCTGCGGAAATGCCCCTAGTTTCTTGTTGAGGAAATACCCCTAGTTTTGACACAGTTAAATCTTTGGCTCTCTATCACTGAGACATGAAACAACTAAATTAGTGTTACACACACACACACACACACACACACACACACACACACAGAGTCCCTTATATCCTCTTTCCAAAATCCCCCAGAAACACAAATCAATCTACAAATTGCAGACCTTTCTGTGCCTCTGCCCATGTTGAACAAACTCTCATGAAAGTGTGCGTGTTTGCTCATTTGAGACAACGAATGGTTTCATTGCTGATTCGCATTTGCTATCAAGTAGCTATTCTAAGGATAATATATGATTTGATCACTTGACATGACATCGTTTTGGCCACTTTTGAGCCATGTAGGTTATAAAGAGTAGTAACCTGTCACTCGAACAATTATAGCTCAGTGGCCTAAATCAGTATAGTATCTTTTGTTCTGTTTTTTTTTTTATTTAATAAAAGGGCACATTTATTTTGGTTCACAAACAAGTTTCAGAAACCAAAGGAAAACATGTGCTTTTACTTACTAACCCTTTTCAAAATGCCAAGAGCCCTCATGCTCTATGAAAGTCTCTAAGGTTGTATTCGAAAAATCAATATAGTGTTTTGAGAACTTACATCTTTCACTGAGTATGCAAAATCTAGGCCACAGTAAGTACTCCTGTCAGAACTATATCATTCTAGGGATATTGAGAGTAATCTAATGTGGTTAATGTGCCGTCACTGTATGGGACATTTCCCTCAGGGTAATCTAACTCTAATAGTTTGCTCTTATTACTATAATGAAATACTGGAGGTGGGCAAATTTATAAATAAAAAGAGGAGGGCATCGGGTACCTGAGAACTGGAGTTACAGGCAGCCAAGTGCCAATAAGGAAGATAGGCCCTTCTTTGAGAGGAGATAGTAAGCAACTCAGGCCTGCTGAGTTGACCCTCCTTAGTCCCTTTGTAGTTTATCTACAAAAAATAAGTATTCATATGTCCAAATCCATAGCCAGTAAATTAAAAGTTTTCCATTGTTCAACAGGAAATAAAATGTCCAAATAATAAGTTTTACATATCCACACTGCTAACAAAAATACTGATATACTTTCTACCATTTCTCTTATGTTGAAAATAGAATCGCTGAACAAAGTATAGTTTTCCTTTATATAGTAGACATACCTTATGAAAGTGTTCATTTGGATGCCACATTTTTAAGAAGTCTTGTATTTATTATTTTTATTTTATGTGTATGAGTGTATTGCCTTCATGTATGTAAGCGTACCCGTGCTGTGCAATGCTGGCAGAGGTCAGAAGAGGACGTTGGATCCCCTGGAACTGGAGTTACCAATGGTTGTTAGCCGTGTGGGTACTGAAAAAAGATCTGGGGTCCTCTGCAAAAACAGCCAGTGCTCTTATTCTCTTAACCACTGAGCCATATCTCCAGGCCCTGGATGGCACATTTTTATATTCTTCACACAGGTGCTTAGTCAACCTGTGCCTAAGGAAAAGAAGACTAATGCAGTTTTCCTATTTGCTGTTTTGACTTAAAGCCATTTAAATTTTTTTCTATTGCATTTACTTATTTCTGTGAATGAGTACACATAACACCACACACATGTGGAAGTTGGAGAGCAGTTTGTGATAAACTCGTTCTCTCCTTCTACCACGTAGGTCTAACAGTTCAAACTCAGGTTTTGTCAAGTTTGACAACAAGCACCTTTACCTGCTGAGCAATTTTGCCTGCCTTAGATGTTGCACGCACATTAAGTCACCCTTTCTGGCATTGTGATCACCCAGAAAGAAGCGGATGCTTAATGAGGCAGCAAGTGTAGAGCAGCAGTGGCAGGCAGGTCAGCAGCAGGAAGATAGGACTCAGGACTTGTAACAGCCCTCAGTACCAGCAGTTCAATAACACACATTGAAGCTCTGATAACAACTAGCACAGCAAGAACATGTTTTTAATAATAAGCACCTGACAGTAGGATCTATAGAACTGTTTTTGCTCACTTTTGTCACTAACATCCCACAGAAATTTCAATCTCTTACCTTGGGCCTTCTTATGATTCCACTTATATAAATGTGAATTCACCTAAAATTTCTAAAAGCTGAAGAAAGAAAATTCTTTGTATAAAAATGGAAAATTTGGGGCTGGAGAGATGGCTCAGTGGTTAAGAACACTGTTCTTGCAGAAGACCTGGGTTCGAATCTCAGCACCCACATGGCAGCTAACAACTGTCCATAACTCCAGTTCCAGGGGATCTGACAATCTCTCTGTCCTCTGCAGGCATTGCATGACACGGACGCACTTACCTACATGCAGGCATTACACACATACATATAAAATAAATAAATAAAATATTTTTTAAAAAAGGAAAATCCATAAGTATTTTGGAAATTCTAGCACCTTACAACTCCAGTAAAAATAGCTGAATTACCTTCTATAATTAAAAGTAAAATTTCATAGTTATATAATTAGGCATTCCACATAAAAGACAATTTAGAAAAATTTTAGCTCTTTGAATTTTTCAATTTTTCCCAATAAGTAATAGTTGAGTTAGAAGGGCTATTTTAAGTATATAATGTCAAAATTATGTTACAATCATTTATGAAAGTGTAAGATTAATCTCAGATTTCTGGAAATAATGGAGTTCAGTTTTATTTCTGATTTCATTTACAAATTTTATTCTGTGTCTATCAATGTAATCCAGTTGAAAATGTCACAGCCAAAATAACTTTCCATGCACAAGTGTCAGGCTATTTTAAGACACAGAAACAAGAGAAGTGAATGAATAACTGGTGACTGAATAACTTCAAGGTCTACTATTAAGAGCTAACAGTTTCTTTCAAGTGAAAAAAGCCTCCAAGACAATTTGTTCATTAAAATATAGTAATTCCAAACACACAGCACACGTACACCATCCAGGGATAGTAGATTTCAATAAGACTGCTGTAAAAGTAGGTATGGTACATACTTGTAAACACCCCTAATTGTGTGCATATACAGCTATTGAATAACATTTCCTAGTTATCATGAAACCAGAACATCAGCAAAATAATCAGCTTCACATTAGCATTCAATAGAAACTGGGACATTCACCTAATCCTCAGATTAAATAAATTCACACATAAAAAATTTAAATGGAATGAAAACGCCATCAACAAAGGTAACCACTGAGATGACAGTGCTGGAAATAGCATAAATAGACTTTAAAGCAGCTATAATAATCATGGTTCATGAAATAATAATGATAAGAGGAATGAAATATTTCACATGGAGATAAATAACTAATAATAAATGATACATAATGACAAGCGTTGGGGCTGGAAAAGAAAACTCAGTTGAGAAAACACCAGCCCAGCAAGCATGAGGACCCAAGCTCAGTTTGTAACATCCACGCAAAAGCCAGACATGGTGGCACACATTTGTAATCTCCATGCTGGGAGATGTAGACACATGGATCCCAATGGTTCACTGACCAGTCAGCCTAGCCAAATCAGGGAGCCCAGGTCCCAGTGAGAGACACTGTCTCAAAAGCTAAAGGTAGAAGTTCCTGAGGAATGATACCCAAGGTGGAATTATGACCCCTACATGTATGCAAATAAACAAGTATGAACATCTGCACACACATGCATCTTCACACACACACATATCCACTTCATACACACACATCCACTAAAATAAAAAAAAGATAATGATAAGTGCTGATGAACATAAGGTCCTAACTGCTGTTGATATTATAGAATGGAATGGTTATTCTTGAAAACATGTTGGTATTTTCTTCAAATGTTAAATATAAATTTAATGGTGCTAGAGAGATTGCCCAGTGGTTAAGAACACTGACTGTTCTTGCAGAAGACTCAGTTTTGAATCCCAGCACCCACATGGCAGCTAACAACTGTCCGTAACTCCAGTTCCAGGGGATTTGACGCCCTCTTCTGACCTTCACAGGCATTGCATGAAACGGGTGCACTTACACACATGCAGGAAATACACACATACACATAAAATAAAAATAATAAATAAAATATTTAAATATAAATTTAATATATGAATCAGTAATTCTATTTTTAAATATCTGTCTGAAAGATACAATATCATGTTTACATGGCAACTTTTGTCTAACTGTGTCACCAGAGTTCTCTCTGGGTCACTTGTACTATCAGGCAAACCATATAGCATATCTTTATGTGCATTTATTATTATCATAATCGTGGGGGGGGAGAGGAGTGACTTACAAAGAAACTAGCACCCAGTGCCTAGCTCTGTGCTGCTCAGCTCAGTGCTCAGAGCCTGCCATATCAGATCACTCCTGAGACACACCCATAGTCACCTCTACCTTTCACCCATGCCTCAGGGTCCAGCGGTCTCACCACAGGTCCATAAGTGCCCAGCCATTCTTTCTTTGAGTATGCCTGGCTGCTGCACGTTCCCCACACCCACCGCTGTGTGTTCCTGGGGGCCCGCCCACCCATCCCAAATGGCGCCACAAGCCCCTCCTTTCGTATCTAACCCTCCACAGTCAATTCTCCACAGAAGCCCCACCCCTTGGAGGAACCAGAACCCTGGGGAACACAAACTGGTAATAGAAATCTTATTAGTAGAAAAAATAGGAATTAATAAAATGATAAAGGAAAAATTGGATTTAGGCATCAAATCATTACTGGTCATCATTATCAATGAATAAAGAACCAATATAAGTTATAATAATATCTTAGTACATTTAAACTGCTGCATTTAAATTTCATAAGTTGGGGCTAGATAAATGGCTTAATGGTTAAGAACATTGACTGCTCTTGTACAGGACCTGGGTTCAGATCCCAAGACCCACATGATGGCTAACAACCATCCATAACCCCAGTTTCAGGGTATCTAATGCCCGCTTCTAGTCTCCACATGTATTGCATATACATAGTGTACTTACATATATGCAGGCAAAACACACATACACATAAAATGAAAATAAATGTTTAAAATTTTAATTAAAGAATAAAAAAAGTCATAATTTGCTCTTTATAAAGAACGTGAATTTATTTCTTACAGTTCTAGAAACTAAGAAGTCCACGATCAAGGCAATGCACAGTTGTTGTCTACCTAGTGCCCATTTCCTCTATAACCATCACATGCCAGAAAAGGACAGAGAACCCTCTGATGTCTTTCCTTTAAGGACACTAATTCTACTCATAATTAATCACCTTCCAAAGGCCTGCACTTCCCAATACTATCATCTTGAGCATTGGGATATCAACATAAAATTTGGGTAAGATGAAAACACTCAGATCAAGGGCTGGAGATGCCTCAGCAGTTAAGTACACTGCCTGCTCTTGTAGAGGACCTGCGTTCAGTCCCAGCATCCATAAGGCAGCTAACAACCATCTGCAAATCAAATTCCAGGGAATCCAATTCCATCTTCTGACTTCCATGGGCATTGCATGATACAGGGACACACACATACATGCAGGCAATATACTTATAAACATAAAATAAAAATAAAAACTACAAAACATTCTGAAAATAAAACAGATGAGAGCAAATATTAACTTCAGAAATAGTACGTTAAATGATAGACAACATATAAAATACTGTATGTTTATCTTACATGAAATGTTAGGAAAAGTAAACTATAGAAATAGACAATATACTGCTCATTGTCCATGGCTGAAGGTAGGAAAAAAGTAACTACAAATGGGCACAAATAAAAAAAATATGTTTATATTTAATGTATGCAGCTTGGTAGTTCTTTTTCTAATATTTTATTTATTTTTATTTTCTGTATATGAGTGTATTGCCTGCATGTATGTAATTGCACAATGTGGTGCCATGCCCGCAGAGGTGAGAAGAGGGTGACAGATCCCTGGAACTGGAGTTACAGATGGTTGTTAGCTGCCATGTGGGTGCTGAGAATTGAACCTGGGTCCTGTGCAAGAGCAGCCAGTGCCCTTAACCAGTAAGCTAGCTCTCAAGCCCCCCCTTTTTAAAACGATATTTCAAAATACACATGTATTGTGTAATAATGCCAGTATAGAAGTTAATACAGATGTTATGTGAATGGCTACTAACCATATGAAAATTTAGTAAATATTATGAATCATCAGAAATGTAAATTAAAATAATAATAACACACACCTTCATACTGACTAGCACACGGTGGCAAGGTTGTAGAGCACTGGAGATCATATACATTACTGACATGGTGTGAGCACTATAGAATTAGAAGTGCTTTAGAGGTAAATACTGATTGACACATGATGCAACAGTTCTATTCGTAGGTATTTTGACAATAGGCTTGTGCGTGGATCTCTCAAACTCATAGCAGCATTCTTCATTTAAAAAATGCAAAACTACATTTTCTTCAACAAATTCACAGAATAGAAAATGTATTATATAACAATAGAACACTGCTATATAATAAATAGAAACGAAAGACTTAGAATGGAACTAAATCCAAAATTATGCTGAATTTAAAAACTCAGACACTAGACTAGAGAGATGACTCAGTGATTAAGAGCACTGGCTACTCTTGCAGAGGGCCCAGGTTGAGTTTACAGCACCTACATGGAAGCAATCATCTGTAACTCCAGTTTCAGGGGATCCGACGCCCTCTTTTGGCCTCTGCTGGCATTACACAATGTGAGTGTACAGAAATACATGCAAGCAAAACATTCATACACATAAAATAATAAATACATAAGTCAAACTCAGAACCATAAAATCCATACCACTTTTGTCTACATATACAAAAGTTCTAGAACAAAGTAAATCAATTAATAATAGTATAAATCAAATCAGGAAATCACTGATTTGCTTTATGTTCAGTCGTGGGTTTGATCATCAGGATACAGACCCAAATAAATCAATAATAAATTGAGACCTGAGACAGGTAAATTTTATGGGTATAATACCTCAAAAATTGGCTAAAAAGAGAATAAACACCGAAAATACTAAAGAAAAGTAATAATAACAAGGTTTGGAGCAAGAAAGATTGCTCAGTGGTTAAGAGCACCTGCTGCTCCTATAGAGGATCAGAGTTTGGAACCTAGTACCCACATCTGACAGCTCAGAACTGTCTGTGAATGCAGCTCCAGGGTATTTAACTCCCTCTTTTAGCCTACATGAACACACACACACACACACACACACACACACAAGTACACACATAAACAAGAATAGAATAAATCCTTAAAAATATAATGATAACAAAATTTCTGTGATATGCATGAATGACAAGATGCATCAAGACATGAAATAAATACCAAGTTTGTCTCAGACCACCTATAAGCCACTGGTTTCCTCAAAATTTAACTAAACACAGTAGCTTTTGTGGAAAATAGCAAGAAATTTATTAGAAAATTTCAATTCTCTAAAACAAAGGACTATAATGGGAAAAGGATAATTTTTTAATAATAGAAATATTCATAAATAAAAATACATACAAACTCAGGATTATATGTAAATATAATGGGAAAAGGATAATTTTTTAATAATAGAAATATTCATAAATAAAAATACATACAAACTCAGGATCATATATGTAAAGATAAATATGTTAGGGGCATATATATGCAATTATGTGTATAAATACATTTAAGTATGCACACACAAATACATTAAAGGTAGCTCTCAAAGGCAAAAATGAAGTATGCATGTCAATTTGGTACTAAAAATACCATCAGAGAAATAGAACAATACAGCTACTCAATCATCCTGAGTGTCCAAAAAGTTCCATCAAACAAAGAAAATCTGTGAGAAAATATCTGTACACACAGTTAATATATTTTGATGAGTTTACTGCAATTTCTTTCTCACAAATGGGACTTTTGATAAAGGTTAGTCTGAAATACCCTTTTATCAGAAACCTCAATATCATTTCACAGAATTTCTCTACAAAAGAATGTGAATACTTAAAATTCCCTTCCATCTCATTTTTTAACATCTATATTAGCATTCTATTGCATGTATGCAAGCAAGCATAGAGGTATGTAATCGTCATCAAACATGACCTCAAATTTTCATAGGTTCTTAGCTTTCCCTGCTTTCAAATATTTAAGCACCTTATTACCCCTCTTCTACATGCTGTATAAATTAGAAAAGACAATTCATAGACAAAAGAAAAATATTATTAAGTAGCAAAATCCATGAAATAACTGCACAGAAAAATTAGGCTGATTAAGAAATAAATTTCTCAAGTGGACTCACACCTGTAATCTCAACACTTGAAAGGCTAGAGAAGGACTGCCTTAAGTTTGTGTCCTGCCTTGGCTACACTGTGAGTTCCAGACCAGCCTGGGCTACACTGTAAGATCCTGTTTTTTAAAACATGAGTAAATAAATAAGTAAAATTCTCAAATGAAATATTCAAATTATTCCTAAACAATTTATCTCTACTGTTTGGTTAAACCATATTGTTACTTTCTGATTAATTGAGATGTTGTATATGAAATACACAAAAATATTCAATGAAAACAAACTAAAAAAATGGAGTGTCTATGATAAAATTTAGAATTAAATTCTATAGAAATAACAGTAATGTAGAAGACTAAGTAATTTTACAATTCCTTCTCTGTCAACTTTAAGCATTAAGCCTGAGCTCACACATGCGCACGCACACACACACACACACACACACACACATACACACAACACACATGCACCATAGAACACACCAATTCTACCTGGTCAGCTATAAATTCCTTGGTAAAATTATGTTTTTATAAAAGTTTTACTTATTTTAGGATTTGGTTTAATAATAAATAGCATTTATGAAAATTTTGTGATACGTATTGTGCATATATACATGCATGTAGAATTATGTTCAGTGGGAAAAGCTTATTTAACTTTTCTTTTTAAATTTTCATTCTATATATTCACTGTGAATTTTTTTTACATAAGGACTTTTTATGCACATGCACAATGAATATATATAATGCACAATTCATATCATTCAGTTTCATAATTAAAGCTTTTATTTGTACTCACTGTTGAAATAAACCATTTTCAAAATAATGTTTCCAGATACAAATTATTCTACTTTTAAATAGACAAGCAAGCTTTGTAGGAGTTTGGACATATGATTTCTAGCCTTATCTGTAAAATGCTTTTTAGATTTCACAATGAATCCTGTATTCAAATTTATATTAGCAAAAATCTAATTTCTATCTCCAGATTAGCATGCCAACTTTCTTTTCAAAATCTTCATTGATATCCTCAATTCTTACTAACCTGACATAGGTAAGAATTAAAAAAATAATAATCTAAAGGACTAATTACCCAGACAAAATTAAATAAATAAAATAAAATAATCTTATGTATGATTAATCACTATGAGTAATGTCCGTTGAAAAGGTAAAGGTGTTTTCCTCCTCTACCAAAGACAAAACAAACATCCAGAACACCGGTGTGTAGGTGTTTCCTCTGGACTAAAATATTCCCTTATGGAGGAAGGAAGAGTTCAAGAGCCTCATGAAACTCACAAGAAATTTACAAAACTAGGGAGGTCCCTTCTCAAATTCATAAAAACAATAAACAATGGCAAAAGAAGAAGAGATTCGTCAGTGCTTTAGCTGCCTACAATTTGTTCGTGGGACTTCAGGACTGAAGTTTTCATTCGTTGTCACTCATGCAAGGTCAGCTTTTCAGTGGTTTAGCTGTGTAAGTCACACATGCTCATATAAGTAACCTCCTAACCATGCTTCTGTAAGTAAGTCAATAACTCATTGGTTCAAAAAAGACACTTATATGGAATAGTTTCATTGGTCTGTTTTGCTCTCTTTCCTAAGTGATTAGAAACAACTTCCACAGGAATTGTCACACAACAAACTGATGCTTTCTAGGTTGATAAGGTAGGTTTGTGATCTATTAGTCACCTCTGCTTATCACCAGTGGTCAAGATACACAGTGCCTTATGCTTATAAACACATTTGTCAAGATTATTCAGCGCATTATTTTCTGTGATAAGAAAATATCAATTCACATAACAACAGTGTCTATCAAAACATGAAAAAATATGTGAAGAATAAAATAATAACTTGTCAACCAGAAAGAATCAGGTCTATGTAAGGTGAGACAAAAATAAAAACATGGGGTTCAGCAAGAAGGCTCATTGAGTGAAAACACTTTGTACCAGCCTTGATGACCTGAGTTTGAGTCTCAGGACACACTTGGTAAAAGGAAAGACTATACTACATTAAGTTGTCTTCTGAACATGCACACACACATACTCACACACACACATGCACACACATACAGACACAAATAGTTTAAATTTAAAAAATAAAAACTCTGGGAAGTGAACTCTTGATTTTTTTGGTTGTTAGCCTTAGTTACCGAGGGACATTTGGGTACATCAACTTGACTTGATAGACCTTAACATATTCCACAGAATTCATGAAATCCAGTGGGGGAAAACTATGGGGGGAGAGGATGGGGAAGGGGTCTGAACATGGTTAAAGTATATTGTATGAAATGTACAAAATTCAATAAAAATATGTTAAGGAAAAATATAAACAAACTAAAAACTAATACTTTAGAGAGTGTATTAAAATGTTTTTAATAAAAAATAATATTGTAAGTTGGTAAGCAGTAAATTGTGTTTTATTTAAAACCCATAAATATATATTCTTAAAGTCCACATAATTGTACATAGCACAAATCTTAAATTATACCCAACAATCTGAGAACAGGTAAACATGAAGTCAGCTGAAAGTTTTGGAAGTAAAATGCATTTATGATATAAGTATACACGTGAACACTGCTCTTTGAAAGTCTCTAAACAGAAGGAAATCATGGAGACAGCATGTGCACATAACAGAAAATAGGGTAAATTCTGTACAGCAAGTGGCATAATTCATGACAAACTGCTCCCAAGCGACTTCAGAGGAATATTAAACATTTCATAACATTTCTGTAAATGATAATGTGACATTAGAATCTAGAAAACAAAGTACACTAGCAGCGAATAGGAAATAAATCCAAATGGAAACTACACTGCTGAAAGAAACGCTGACTGAAATTAAGAGATGTTAAAAGTATATCTGGGATGGTAGAAACCTCCAAAAAGCAAAAGAACACTGGAAAAAATGTCAAAATCAAAATTTCAGAATTCTAGAAATCCACTGAAGTCTTTCAATCATCCAAGTTGCATTTACTCAAGCAAAGGTCAGGCAGACTATGGGAATGTACTTCTCCCTGGACCTTGGGCAGATGTAAAGCTTTGTTAAGGCACTGTCAAAATGATTGTTAGTGTTAAAGTTGAGTTATATAAGTTTATATTACAGGCACTCTTTACGATGTCTAATTTCCTGTCAATAAGCAAACAGACTGGGAATGCTGGAATTTGACTCCTTAATTAGCAGCCTTTGGACTCATGCTGCCCAAGTTGCCTTATGCTGCAAAGGATTGTCAGTCAAACAGCCAGCTGAACTGATGTCATGCCTGTACCTGCAGTCTTGAACACTCTCCAGATGCCTTTAGACCGCTATGCAAATGACTGCACCACTGCACCTGACTGCTCTGGCTCCTTAAGGAACAATCATAGCCAGGACTGTCTCAAACAGTTTGTTCCAGGCTATTTACTAGCACAAGCCTGATGAACCATATCCACCTAGATCAGAAGAGGAATACTTCCCTTGTTGAAATAACTGCTGTGACTGGTGGCAAGGCTATCAAAACTCAACTCTTAATGGTGACAATAAGTGCTAGAGACAAGGCTGTGATTGTCCAAAAAAGTCACTATGGTTTATCCCAACTCTTTTTCTACAGCTATGGGAGCAAGATGCTCAGGCTCAGTTAGATACTCTCCTGTGCTATGTGCCTCAGTGTTACATCAAGTCAGTACAACTTGTTTTGAAGGGGCTGGAGAGATGGCTCAGCAGTTATAAGCGCTGGCTCTTCCTACTGAGGACCCAGGTTCAAATTCCAGCACCAGTATGGCGTCTAACAACCATCCCTAACTCCAGTTCCAGGGAATCTGATGCCCTCTGTGGTCTCCACTGACATTGCACAACACACGTGTACTTACATACATGCAGGCCAAACATTCATACACATAAAATTCAAATAAATAAAAAACAAGCTTTTCTTGAGCACTCTTTTCTTGCCTATTTTCAGAAGTGCAGGCTGAACTGGAGATCATGGTGAAGTGACTGCCTACCTCTGGAGACCTCAGAGCTGTCCACTTGCAAGGCTTGCAGGCTTCAATCCAAATGGATAGCTCACTAATTCCCTCCCCAGAATCCCATTGATCCCACCTGCCTGCAGGATCCGTCCACACAGAAAAGATGCCTACACATGAGATATCCCAAAATATCCAAAGCCCAATCCCTGAACAGCCGTCAGAATGCTGTCTGGACCAAAGCAGGAACCTTGCATCATCCTGGCATCAGCCACTGGTAACTGACAAAGGAGCTGAATCATTCAAGCCCTAATCCTAGCCGAAGAAACATTGGCAGTTGATTACTGCTGGGTGAGAAAGAGCTGATCTTCTTAAACGGAGGGAGTCTAGATAGGCTGACTAGACATTAGAGGAGGAACTTGTGCTGAGGATCATCTGAGGACACTAACTTGACTTGATAGGCCTTAAGATAAATGACAGATTGCATCAAATTCAGTGTGGGGGGGGCTATGGGAGGGTGCCAAAGGGAAAGGGGGTATAAAGATGATCAAGATGTTCTATACAAAATACACAAAAACTCAGTCAAAAATTTACAAAAATATGCTCAGTCTCATAAGCCACAGGGGAAATGCACATTAAAACTACTTTGATATTCCATCTCATCCCAGTTAGCATGACTATCATCAAGTAACAAATGACAAGTGTTGGCAAAGATGTGGAGAATGGGGAACCTTTTTCCATCCATGAGTGGAAATGTAAATTGGTGCAGCCACTGTGGAAATCAGAGTGAATGTTTCTTAAATAGCTAAAAATAGAACTATCTTGGGGCTAGAGAGATGGTTAAGCAGTTTAGAGTATTTATTGCTCTATCAGAGGATGGGAGTTTGGATCTTAGCATCCACACTGGGCACCTCATAAATGCCTATAACTCCAGCTCCAAGAGATCAGACTCCCCATTATGGCCTCTGTGGGCACATGCACACACAGACACATGCACATACATACACACACATAAATGAAAAATAAATCTTTTAAAAAACAGAAGTACCAAGCTGGGCGTGGTGGTGCAGGCCTTTAATCCCAGCACACGGGAGGCAGAGGCAGGCAGATCTCTGTGAGTTCAGGGGCCAGCCTAGTCTACAAAGCGAGTTCCAGGCCAGCTGGGCTACAGGGAGACCCTGTCTCAAAAAGACCAAAAAAAAAAATAACAACAAAAAAACCCCAAAACAAAGTACCATATGGCCCAGCTATTCCATTCCTCAGGATGTATCCAAAAGACTCTATAGGCTACTATAGAGATACTTGCTCATCCATGTTTATTGGGGCTCCATTCATAATAGCAAGTAAATAGAGTCAGCCTAGATATCCATCAACTAATGAATGGATAATGAAAATGTGATATATATCAGAACTGTGGTAAGCAATAAAGAAAAATAAATTATGAAATTTGCAGGTAAATAGATGAAAGTGGAATATATTATATTAAGTGGTGTAATCCAGGCTCAGAAAACAAATACTTCATGTTCTCATTCATATGTGGATCTTAGCTTCTAATTTTTATATATGCACATCTATGTGGGTATGAGGAATGGGGATGCTAAGAAACAAGAAAGGACCACTGGCTAAAGAAAGAAAAAGAGGCTTTATAAAAGACCAGTAAGGAGGTAATGGAATGCATATGATATGAAACTGAGTGGATACTGGAAGTAGAAGGGTTTAGGTAGGGCTGGGGACCTAGGAGACGCAAGAGAGGAGGAAGTAAAGAAAAGGGCAACCGAAATGTTGTAGAAGGTACCATTAGTAAGCCTACTATTTCATGTGCTAAGAAATATTATAATAAATGAACATTATTTTTAAATGTTATGTAGTGTTTATGAGATACAAACTTACTGTTACGTTTTGGAGCACAGAATATTGAAGAGTCAGACCTCAAAGTTCATTGACTCCATTTTGATTTGCTTCCCCGTTTTGGGAGCTGACTAGACCATATGCAAGGGCTATGGGTTAGGCAAGCCCAGGCATGTTAGGCAAGCTCAAATGTGTTAAGACCTTATAAGGAATAAACAGGATCCTCTGGCTCTAAAGATTACAGCCAGCACATTCCAATGCCCTGAAGACAGCCCCTACCAATAAGAATTTCCCCCGTACTCAGGATAGGGGACCGTCCGATCATTTTAAAGGATGCTTGGCGCGCATGGATTTCTGTGGAATTCCCCTGTAAAAGCCCTGACCTGATATTGTTCAGGGCCGGACGCCATCTTTGGCTTGTGGAGTCTGTGCCCCGCTAGCCACTAATTTCGTTACTTTATACTTTAAATTTCTGAATAAAATTTTTATGCATTTTTCCTTCGTGTCTGTGGGAATAATTTCCAACTCTCAGACTCTATCAAATACAAGAAAAATAGGAGAGAAAGAAAGTGACCACATGTGACCTCAACAGACTAGACTGTGTTTATTAGCACAGTGAGGTACAGCAGCCTTCCCACAGGATGGAGACCACTGCAAGGGGCATAGTGTCTGGTCAGTCTTGTACAGCTACCAGGAGATTTTGGGGGACAGCTCCTGCAGGGGAGACAAGGGCTGCAGGGAAGATTTATTTTCAGGTCTTCTTGTGGTTTCTCTTGGGACTCATGCATGTGGCCCGCTGGACACCCAGGCAGGAGGAAAGAGGAATTCCCCAATACAGAGCTAGGTGGTTGGGAAACCAGATGTTCCATAGTCAGGGGTCCCATATTGTGACAATTTCCTTCATAAACCACACTTATAGCTATATTTCATAGTAAAGAGATACCTCAGTTGCCTTCTTGGATAAAATTGATATACAGTTAAAATCAAATACAAATTATGCATTAAATAATGCTAGTAAACTGATGCTAGTTTTATTAAGTGTATATCAAGCAGTATTCCACCAAAATTCATATGCTATAAACTAGAATTTTAGAATGTGATGATAATTGGAGCTAGGTCCTTTAAGGAGGTAAAAAGGTAAAGTATTTAAGGTAATCTGAATCTAACTTGTCTAGTGTCTTTATGGGAAGAGGCAATCTGAGCACAGAAAAACAGTTGCAATGACATGAGGAGACACAGCAAAAAGGCGACTCCCCACAAGCCATTGGGAGAAGCCTCTGAAGAAACCAATCATACAAAAACCTTCATCTTGTGTTTTCAGCCTCCAAAACTCCACAAAATTTCTTTTGCTTAAGAAGCCAGTCTGTGATAATTTGTTATGACAGCCCTAGCAAACGAGCCTGTATAATAATGATGCTATGGCTACATAGTATATTGATCAGCTTTCCCTCATGCCAATAAAATACATGAGATAGTGTTTGTAGCAATTTCCTATGAGATAAAGCCTTCCATTTTGCATGGAATCTGGGTAAACAACAGGATGTTATAAAGGGAGGTAAACAATAGGATGTTCTAAGAGGAAGCAAATAAACCAATAGCTTTAGGAAGTTCCTGAAATCGACCAGGTTCACTAGGCCTCTTCCTCCCCAAGTTGTATGGTCCCTAGGGACTGTTGAGAGCCACTCTCAAGCTAGCCTACCTGAAGAAGCAATGAACAGCCAAGCTGCCTGGAAGAGATTCAGACCAGCTCAGTTACCTGTGAAGGACACTCTCCAACCTGTTGAGCTGCCTGAAGGTTATCCAGAGTGTTCCAGGTCTTTTGGATTTTATTGGTGAGCTGTCACCTATGCTGGGCTGGACTTTTGGTTATACAGCTGTCTGTCATTCATTTCTGTTACTATAAGTAACCCCTTACCCATCTTCCTGTAAGCAACTCCAATAAAACTCATTAGTTTACCAAAAAAGGAGTTGCCAGAGCAAGAAGAAGGGAAGTAGAAACAAAGGCAGCAGGAGAGCAGAGTGTGAGAAAAAGATTGTATGGCACAAGAGAAGAGACCCTAGTCATTAGAAGAGTTTCAAAGAGCTGTCCAGTCTTCAGGGACAAGGAACTCAGGCAACAGACTAAATGCTGTTACCATGGGTCATTAAGGTCCTAATATCCAAGAACTGTACAGGAATTATAATATTTATAGGGCTAAGGAACCCAAGATTCAAGGCCAAGACTGAAATATAAAAGGAGCCACTTGCCACTGTTTTCCATATTTGTTGAAACTTGCTGCCGTCAGAAACTAAGTGAAAATAAACACTGCTGAGGACCAGCAATTTTTAACTTTTAAAATTTTTTTTGAGAATTTAATCCATCAGTATTGGATTTGCACTATTTCTATCCCTTCCTGTCCCTCACCAAAGCTCTGCTCATGTCCTCCCACTCCTCTTAATTTATTATTCTTTTATTGTTATTGTTACAGACATATATACATATATATATATATAGAGAGAGAGAGAGAGAGAGAGAGAGAGAGAGTCTATTCAGTGTTGCTTGTATGTACCTGTGTCTAGGACTGCCCACTTGAGATTAGATAACATCTCAAGGAGTTAGTCCCTGAGAAAACTGATTTTCTCTCCCTCAGCATTCGCTGATTACCTGTAGCTCTACATTTTAAGGTGAGACCCTTTGATTTCCCTCCATCCACCTTGGCCTGTCAACCGGTTTTATCATTATGCATATCTCATTAGACTACCATGCTGTGGAGATTTCATTGATACAGCTTCCTTATTGTGTCTAGAATGTACTGATTAGCATCAGGCATGTCGTCCCTCAGACTTTTACATCCTTTCTGCACCTACTTCCATGATGTTCCCTGAGCCTTGCATGTAGAGATTGCATTGAAGATGTGCCACTTAGCACTGAGGGCCCCGTTGTCTCTAGTTCTCTGCTTCTAACTAGTTGTGGAACTTTGTAATAGTGACGATAAGTATTTAAAGAGCTTCATGCCTACCCACGATTTCTAGGTAAGTAGAGGAAAATAACCTTCAGTCACCTCATAGAACTGTTTTATTTTACTTTAACATATTCTGATCTTCTCTACTGCAGATTTATGGTAATACTGAAAACCAAATGCTTTGTAATTGTGTTGCCTGAGAAATTTGCAGGCTAGCAATTAGTGGAGGGGCCATAAGAAATGGTTTGAGTTCTCAACAACTTAATCCTTGAATAATCATCATTACTTGATCCATTTGACTGCTTTCTACAATACTTTATTCTCAATATGACTTAATTTGATCTTACTTAGAGTTGAAGTTCTGTGAACTGGCTTATTCTCAGGGTACCTGGGGGGAGGGGAAACTCCCACATTAGGCAACAATTACCAACATTGAAATTAGAGAAGTGGAGATACCAGTTTAGACTAATCAGAAGCTGCTCAAAAATTTTAAATGGAAAATCTAGAAGGAAACATCCACAGGATGTTTTGAAAACTTCCAAAATAAATGAGATCTGAAAGGTCATAAGTAATTGTAGAATTGTCTCCAGGAAGTATGAGAGAAAAACTCAACCTCTCTTTTGTAGCTGATTCCTATGTTCTCTCTGCACAAGAAGAAACTAAAGGCTCAGCTACAGATGAAAAATGTCTGCCTGACCACGGAAACCATTCAAAATGTACCCATAGAGCACCTGAATAAACGCTAGAATAATTAGTGGTGTTAAGTGTTTAATGAACTATTTCCACTAATTAGTTAGCAAATACCACGGAAAAGAATTCAATATACAGAGATGATAAGGTATTGACTTAAAATAAATTGAGCAAAGTCACTATTTGAGAAAATTATAAGAATGTAAACCAAAACAACCAATTAGAGGCGGGACACATAACTTCTTTCCAGAATACTACATTATTTAAAGGTACAAAATAATAGCAAAACTACAAAATAGTCAGAGAAGCCAAAAATAAGCACAACTCACAAAAAGAAGTAGAATGTGTTGCTGATTAAGCCAGATATTGGCTTACCAAATACTCTAAATCACATATTTTACATTTGATCAAAACACTCAAATAAAGCACATTAAGTATGAGAATAATCTCTCTGTTACAGTATCAAAAAATGAACATTATTTGAGAAAATGGAACAAAGTAAATGAACAAACAAAAAGAAGTTGAGTGTGCTGGTGTACCAGAGAGGCTGGGACAGTAAGAACACAAGTTTGAGGTCATTATGGGTTATATAGAGAGAACCTGTCTTAAAAGGAGATAAAGAATTGGGCTGGAGAGATGACTTACCAGTTAAGAGCACTGGCTGTTCTTGCAGAGGACTGGGGTTCCATTCCCAGCACACGCGTGACAGCTAACAACTGTCCATAATTCCAATTCCAGGGGATCTGACACCCTCTTCTGACCTTGTGGTCTCTGCAAGACATGGGTGCACTTACACATATGCGGGCAATGTACTCATACACACAAAATAAAAATAATAATTGAATATTTTTTAAAACATGGAGGAAAAAAACATAAATTCTGGACTTAAGAAGCATAGTAACCAAAATGAAAACTTGACAATGCAACTCAGTGGTAGGTTTGACTTAGTAATGAAGGAATTATTGAATTTGAAGGTGGAGCCATTGAAACTAATCAGGTGAAAGGTTAAAAAAGAGAATAAGAAAGAATGAAGACAGCCAGGACTGGTATCTGACACCTGTAATCCCGGCACTCTGGAGGTTGGAGCAGGAGGATCTGAATGAGTGAATCACAGGCATTGTGTCTCAAAAAGCAAGTAGACAAAAACCCACAAAAAGATCAATAAGAACAAAGTATGTATGAGGATACCAAGGTGAAAGTTGTGGTTCTGTGTAAAATCTAAACTATATACTAAATGCTATGTACTAAACTCAAAAAAAATGAAGACAATTGAACAGAGTCAGAGACATAGGCTGAAAAATCACACATGATTATATGCAAATAGGAAAGATCTTAGAGGGTGCTGGAGAGAGGGCTCAAGGGTTAAGAGCACTGACTGCTCTCGCAGAGGAACAGGGCTCAGTTCCCCACACAGTGCAACTTATATACATGTGATCAAAACACCATGTGCCAGCAGTGCTTGCAGAGGCCAATAGAAGGCTTCAGAGCTCCTGTACCCGGACTTACAGACAGGTGTTAGCCACCATGTTGGTGCTGGGAACTGAACCCCGTTTCTGTGCAAGAGCAGTCAGAGCTCTTATCCCTTGAGCCCTCTCTCCACGACCCTCTAAGGTCTTTCCTATGTGCATGTGATTATGTTTGAATCAAACTTGTGGGGGGTGGGGGGGCTAGGAAACCTAGAGAGAAAAGTGATGCCCTAAAAACCCTATGAGAAATGCACATAGAGCGTCTGAGCATTAATGCATATGTATACCTAGGAGCTGCTTGGCAGGGAACACAGTGCCAGATAGAAGAGACTTCCCTTAGAGTGACATACATGCCATACAGCACTCATCAAAGAAACTTCTTTTTCCAACAGATGGAGGCGACTGCAGAGTTGCACATCTGGTTGGGCACAGAGAACATACACCTGGGAGATGCCCAGTACTAGGTGACACATCTGCAGTCAAATCTCTACAACTAAGGCTCATAGAACATAGCAGAATAAGGGGTAGAGAGAGGGATAATGCACCTCTCAATTCTCTCCATATATATCAAAGTGTGATGCACACAGAAGGCCACAACTGGCCAAGTTTTGGAGAATAAGAGACTGAACAGTGTAGGATTGGAGTCCTATATGGAACCTTACCCACCCACAGCTCAGGGACCACTGTTGTAGAGGAGGCAGAAAGATTGTAAGAGCCAGGGCTTGTTCACGAACACAGGGAGACGGAGGCTTCCAGGCCACTGGAGGCTTGCTCATGTGAGCCTGCAGCAGAGGTGGGATCCAGCA
Organism: Nannospalax galili; assembly: GCF_000622305.1. Taxonomy (NCBI): domain Eukaryota; kingdom Metazoa; phylum Chordata; class Mammalia; order Rodentia; family Spalacidae; genus Nannospalax; species Nannospalax galili. The sequence goes on along the minus strand of NW_008355642.1, from coordinate 5,867,335 downwards.
CAGGACTAATGTCAGCTCAATTAAACAAGGACAAGGGCCCAAAGGGGACATGAGAAATAGGTGGCAGGCCAATACTAGATTGAGAACTATTTGAGACTGATTGCTGCTGGGTAAGGGAGAGTATGTCTTACATACGACCATGGGATGGACTGACTAAACTCCAGTGGACACAATTGCACTGAAGGACATTTGGGTACAAACACCTGAATAGGGCTCAGCATATATGGCAGAGTGCAATATGGTAATATGGGGATGCATGGATGGGGGAGGGGGTCTGGATTTGAGAGAGAAATGATGTATGAAATTTCAAAAGCTCAATAAAAATAAAATAAATTCAGCTAGTCACGAAAACCAGAGGGAACCATATTATTCCTACAATCTACTGACAAATCATACTTAACAGATCAAGAAATATATCTCTAGATAAGGTTTATTTGAGACCAACCGGTCATTACCCAAGATTTATCTGCAGGACACGCAGTAAG
>NW_008355642.1:5863063-5866039 GCF_000622305.1 Nannospalax galili | reverse complement strand
GAAGGCTGTCTATCTGACGAGTTTGTATTCATGCTCAGATGCCAAGGAACTCAGAAAGTAAGTGACTGCGACCAGAAATAGTCATATATAGAGATTAGAAATGCATGTGAAAACATCTCAGTGTCAATTGCCTTAAAATGAATTTTTCTGTATGAAACTGTGTAATTTAACAACGAAGTGGATATCTTTTTTAAACGTTGGAACTTCATTTAATTTTATGTCTTATAGAGTTTACAATGAGTTAAAGATTATATAAGCGTAATAATTCATCTGTAAACCTAAAAATGTACAGCCAATTTTGAAAGAGATGTACCCTAGCTCAGAAAAATGTTATTGAATAGGTTAATGCTGTTGTAATGAAATGCTTCTTCTAATTGAAAAAAAAATATTTTATTGAAAAAAATGTAGAAAATAACATATCTTAAAATGAAGTGGAGATCTTCTTTAAAGGGTAAAAAAAATAATAATAAAATAAAATAAATTGAAAAGATTGAGCTTAGAAATGGAAGAGAGGAAGTCACATAAAGTGTAAAGATGACTGCATCCTGATCCCCTGCACCCAGACTATCTGCATTCTCAGGCTTCAGAGCCCACACCTTCTCTATCTAATTTGCTAGAGCGTTCCCAGGCTGTACCCACCACCACCTTGCCCTTAGCCCCATCTGCCCACTTGCCAGCCAGAGACCTGCATACTACCCTGGTAAGTCAGACCCCACACTGCATCTTGATCCCCTGCACCCAAACTAGCTATATTTTCCAGCTTCAGAGCGCACACCTACTCAGTATAGCTAGTTAGACTCTCCTCAGTCTATCTCCACCCCTGCCTTGCCCATAGTCCCCCTCTTGATCTTCTAGGAAGTGGGGGGAACTATGGAGGAGTGCAGAGAGGGGAGAGGGTCTAAATATAATTAAGATGTAGTCTAGGAAATGCACGGAAATTCAATTAACATATACTTTGAAAAGAAGTACATAAAGAGATAGTAGATAAACCATCTCAAATGAGTTGAGAACCATCACTTGCACACATTCGAGAAATTCAGTGGTATACTAGTAAGAGGATCTCAGAGAAGAGAAATTTCCGAAAAATACAATCAAACCCCCAAAACCTAAGACAACGAGATCATGAAATAGCAATAGAGAGCTGGGAGTGGTGATATATGCCTTTAATCCCAGCACTCAGGATGCAGAGGCAGGTGGAACTCAGAGAGTGAGGCCAACATGGTCTACATAACAAGTTCCAGGACAGCTGAGACTATGGGAAGACCCTGTCTCAAAAAGACACACAAAAAAGCAAAATAAATAAACCTTACACAAGAGACTGTCAATAAAACTCAACAACTCATGTCAACAAAATAGAGGCCCAAAGCAGTGGGATTATATATTCCAAAAACTAAGAGAAAAAGATGATGAGTCAAATTGATGGAATTGGAAGACATAATGTTTAATGAAATAAGGTAAACCAGACACAAAAACACAAAACCAGCACAATCTCAGTCCTATGTAAATATTTCAAAAGATGGCCTCATAGAAGGTGAGAAAAGAACAATGGTTAAGAGTCTGGGAAGACCAGAGGGAAAGCTGATCACTAGGTACTCACATTCGATTAAGCAGAATAAGTTCTGGTGTTCTCCTGCAGAGAAGGGGGACTATAGGTAATATTAATGTACTACACTTCTTAAAGTGAGAAAAAAGATTCTGAAAGTCTTTAACATAAAGCAATGGTAAATAACTGAGGAGAATACTAGGAAGAAAAACAAAAAAACAAAAAAAAACCCAAATCAACTAAAAAGAAATAGAAAATCTGAATAAATCTAAAATAAGAAAGATCGTTATTAATTTTAAAGAACTTTCCACAAAGAGAAGCCAGATCCAGATAGATTGATTGCATATCTTTACATTCCATTTTAGGAGATATTAACAGCTATCCTTTTTAATAAAAAATCTATTTTCTTTTCTTTTGTCTTTTTTTGAGACAGGGTCTTCCTGTCAGCACAGCTGGCCTGGAACTCTCTATGTAGACCAGGCTGGACTTGATCTCACAGACATGCACCACCACACCCAGCTAACATGTATGGAAGAATGCATGAGGACCATGGGGGGTCAGGGATGGGAGAGGGGGGTTCTAAATTAGACTAAGGATTGTTGTAATAAATATACAAAAGCTCAACAAAAATATTAATGAATAAATCTTCTTAAAAATAAAAACACTTCCCAACTCAAACTCTATTATATAGATATCAAAGTAGAGAAAAATATAACATGAAAAGGCCTGCAGACGAAAATCTACCAGGAAAACAAACGCTAAGTCAGCCACAAAACATTAACAATAATCTCCCAACACTTCAGACTGATTAAACACTATTTTTAAAAAGGTGAATCTTTGTGTTGGAGAGATGGCTCAGTAGTTACGAGCTCATATTTTTCTTGCAGAACATCTGAGTTCAGTTTCCACCACCCACGCTGGGTAGCTCACAACTGCCTGTAATTCCAGCTCCAAGGTATTAAATGCCCTCTTTGGAACTCTGAAGATATCTGCACTCATGTGTATACATGCACATATCCACACACATATGCACATATATTTTTTTAAATAATGATGAATCTTTTTAAAAAATAGAATTTAGGCTGGGAGACGAATCAGGGGGTAAAGTGCTACTTTCCCAAGCATGAGACTCTGAGATCAATCCCCAGAACCACATAAACAGCCAGGTGTGGTGATGCATGCTTATAATTGTAGCACTAGAGTGGCAGAGGCAGAGGATCTCTGGAGCTAACAGTCAGACAGCCTGAATGTTAACCAGTGAGATCTAGGCCTATTCAGTATCTCCAAAATAAGGTAGGTTTCTGACATCTGAGATATACCTCTGACCTGTAAATGCATGCATATATATATATATACATATATATATATTACAGTTAGAAATTACTGTTGATCTAGGGATGTAAAAAAAGTAGGTTTTATGTAGGCACTATAGC
>NW_008355642.1:5845734-5860949 GCF_000622305.1 Nannospalax galili | reverse complement strand
GATGAGGGAAGAGAAGGAGGGCAGAGGTTTGCCCTTTTTTTTTTGTTTGTTTTTTAGGTTGTACTATATATATACATATATATATATACACAGACATACATGTATACACACACACACATACACAAATAATGAGTGGAATTGATCCTAGAAATTTAATATTAGTGAATATTTGAAAATAGGCCAATGTAAATTTTGGAACAAGACACATGCCCAGTCTGTAGGCCCACATTTAGCAGCATAGAAATGGGCTTTGGGCCTGAAATACTTTCCTGCTGACTGACACAGAGCTCTCATAACCAGTGCTGCGATTTTACCTTGTGATAATAGCTCACCCCACTCCCATCTTGTTTTATACCGTTTTCTGAGAACATGAATACATCCATGGCCCTCACTCATGAGTTTGGCTTTCAATATTCATGATGCTACAAGGGAGGGTCCTTTACTGAAGAATAGGGTATATGTAGTCATGCTGGCTGACTTGGAGGTCAGATACAGTCTCTATACTTGAAAAGCCAACAAAACACAAGGGACTACTACTCTTATTAAAGATAAACAAGAGATGTCTGATGTTTCTACTATAAGCAAACTTAAAACAATCCACATTGTAACAGCCATACTTTAAGGGATATACTAATCTGGTCAGAGGGACATAAAGGACAGTTTTTGCTCCTTGCCCTCCAAGGTACACTAAGTTCCAGGGGACTATGAGCATTTCTCAAAACGTCCTATAACTGTGGGGAGTCACCTGTTCTCTTGATCAAGGAGACCATGGAGACCCCACCAAATGGACTTGAACCAACATCCAGTCTACAAAGAGGAGGGTCAACACAGAGGAAGCATCTCATTCATGCTTCCAAGTGAAGCCAGCCACAGTCCAGAAGGACGTTTGACTTACCGTCACATAGATGGAACTGGTAAAAGAAAGGAGCCAAGGGCTCCTCCCAAGCCTATGTGACCCCTGAGGAACAGATCCTCAAACGACCTTAAGAGTAAAAATAAGTTGGTTTATCTGGGCCAACTGTATTGTCTTAAGCACCCAAAAGGAAAGTATACCCAAAGATTAAAGGGATCGATATAATTCTTTAAGAGTCCATATGTGTACAGCTAAAGGCTACATAACAAGAAACAATGTCAGACAGGAGATACCTTCCTTTGAGTTGTTGGCCATGGTGGCCCAAGAGACTCCCAGACAGTAACCCAGCATAGACCTGGGAAAAAGAACAGCAGACCCCAATATTATCTAAAGGAGTGTTGGCAACTGATTGCTGCTAGATAAGGAAGAGCTGATCTTCCTAAAACAAGGAACTCTAGATAGGCTGACTAGAGTCAGCGATGGACAAGCACTGGGGAACAGCTGGGAGCACTGACAACACAGTGGACAGCAACAGGGATGACAGAGAATATGGGCTCCAGTGGGAGGGAGGACGCTATGGGAGGGTGCCATTTGGGATGTGGGTATATAGATGAATAAGATTGTTTGGGATGTTCTGTATGAAATACAAACAAAAAATCAACAAATAAAAATGAGTTATATTTGAGGAAGAAGCATAAAAATTTACTTCATGTTAATTAGTAGAGATGGAAAACATTACTATTGAAATCTACCTGGTGACTTTATATCCATGCTCAGGTGCCAAGCATTTCAGAAAGTAATCAACTGTGACTAGTAATAATCAGATACATAGAGATTAGAGACTCATGTGCGAATATCTAAGTGTTAGTTGCATTAAAAATGAGTTTTTCTGTATGAAGCGGTATATTTTAAAATGAAATGGAGACCTTTGTTAAAGGTTAAAACCTCATTCAATTTTATGTCTTATAGGGTTTATACTGAGCTCAATATTGTATAACTGTATTAATTCAACTGTGAACCTAAAAATTTACAGCCACTTTTGAAAGAGATGCATCTTTGCTCTGGAAATTGTTATCAAACATGTTAACACTGTAATGAAATTCTTCTTCTAATCATGTGGTTAGTAAATAATTTTTTTTTAAAGTAAACCAATCCACGCAATATTTTCTTTTTTTGCTTGGCTCAGCCTGACAAACCAATGAACAGAAAAATAGTCACGGATTATATTCATGAACAAAGAAAATATCTGTATAATGTGGGTTGGTATGAGGACTCAGTGTTTTCTTGCAAGTATGACACCTATGTTTGATTTCTAGGACTCCTGTTTAAAGCAAGCCAGGCATGGCAGAACATAACTGTACTACCAGTGAAGGGTAGACAGAGACAAGTGAATCCTTGTGGTGCAAGGTTCAGGTATCCTAGCCAACTTGGCAAATTCCAGGCCAGGGACAGACGCTGTGGTAAAAAAAGACAAAGGTAAATGGATCCTGTAGAAGAACACCTGAAGTTGTCTTTGATTGTCATCTCGGCCTATATATGCATGCACACACACACACACACACACACACACACACACACACACACTTGCATGTGCATACACATTCATACACACAAACAAGTTATACCTGTACACAGCAGAAAATGCACACAATTGCATAATGTTATTAACAGATTCAAATAAATATCTGACAAAAATCCAACCACTTGTTCAACACACTAATAATTGAAGACAAATTCCTTAACTAATAAAGGGCATCTATGAAATTCTCACAACTTTTTTCATGCTTGGTAGTAAAAAGCTCAAAGCTTTCCCCATAAATTTAGAAGCAGACTACGATGTCTCCTCTTGCTACTTCTATTCAAAGTGTTTTACAGATTTTAACAAAGGGAATCATACAAGAAAAAAAATGGGGCACATGGAAGATAGACAAGCAACACCCATGGACTCACCCTCCAGGACAGATCCTGTGGCTATAGGCTCTAACTCAAGTCAACACAAAATCAGTCCTGTGGTCCCAAGCTCTAAGCTCATCCCAGATGTCAAGTTACACAGATCCATGTCTCAGTTCCACACAAATATCAGATTGATGCTATAAACATGTATAAATTCAGACATAAACATGTATAAATTCATCAACACATTCTTAAACAAAAGTTGGTGAAAAGTGAAAATACAAATAAAATTCAAAATATATTGAGAGGAATTTTTTGAAGTGCAACATATTTCATCTTATGCATTCTGGGGATGGAAATACAAATACAGAGAAAATAAATTACAAGTGATACTGACTTGTAATTCCAGCACTTGGGAGGTGGAAGCAGGAGAATCAGGGTTTCAAAGGCCATTCCTCACTATATTAATGATTTAGAGGTCAGCCTGGTCTACAGGACATCCTGCCTCAAAAATAAAGTAAAAGGCAGGGTTTAGACTAAGATGATGGTTCAGCAATTAATAGTGCTTGCTGCTCTTTGCAAAGAACTAGAGTTTGGTTTCCAGCACCCAGAGGGTGGCTCACAATCACCTATAACTCCAGCCTGACGGGGATCCAAGGCCTCTGCCTCCACACTCAGGTGCATATACCCACACTCACACACACACACACACACACACACACACACACATATTAAAAATAAAATTAAATCTTTCAAAAAAATTAAAGTCTATGTCCCTAACAATGAGAGAAAAAAGAGCAAGCTAAATTAATAAGTAGACAAAGAAAGGAAATACTAAATATTAAAAAGAAAATATATAAAATAAAGAAGAAAGTACTGGTCAGTAAAAGAAAGAGCAGGTTCTTTGAAATATCACCAGAACTGATGCAGTTTTTTAATGGTAAGGCAGGTGCCAAGAGGGTTAAATGTTCCCTAGGAGGCTGTAGGGTAAGATGTTTATGAAGTCACCCTGGCCTCAGAGAAGGAACTCCTGTTCTCCCAGGAAGAGACTGTCAGGCAGCTCCACCTTGGGTTTTTGCTTTACTTTTTATTTGTGTTAGGTTTTTAAATTAGTGTACAAAGGAATGTGTTTGATGATATTGGTCTTTCTCCATGACTCCCTGTCCAGGGAATTCATGTCTAGTCCTCTGAGCCCCCTTCATGTTCCCCAACAGCCCACCTCAGCTTCCATGCTTCATGTATCCTCTTACCGTCTAACTCACCCAAAGATTTCTGAACCATGACATGATTCCCTCTCTGGTTTCTCTACCTACCTACCTACTTCCACACACACGTACACACACACAAAGAAAAAAATAGAAAAAGAGAAATATAATTAACCCAGGGGCTAGAGTGTACTTCTCTGGCAGAATGCTTGCCTAAAATGCGAGAAGCTTAATGTTCAACACCTAATACGAAAACAAAACAAAGCATTCGCTCAGGACCTGTCACCCTGTCGATCATCACAAAGAGGTTCATAGAAATAGGGTTCACATAATGCAAGGCCCTGCCAACTTAGGTAACTTTCTCACAATTGTTTGGTAAAAAGGGCCACTCCATTAATGACGCTATTAAAGAAATACATAGTGGGTCATAAAAATGAACATGCTGAGATATTAATCAGGAATAAAATCAAATTAAGAAAAGTTTTAAAAATTACCTAGGAATAAGCCTAACTAAACAGGTTAAAGCCTCTAATCAGAAGAAGAAACTGAAGAAGACACTATAAGGTAGAAAGATACTGTAAGACCTATACTTAGGAATCAGCAGAATTAATATTGTGAAGATGCTTTATTACCCAAAACAATGAACAGATACCAAGAAATGCCCATCAAAATCACAGTGACATCCTTCCAAGAAGTAGAAAAATAAATAAAATTCTCATGGAAGAATAATAACCTCCATATAGCCAAATAAATGATGAACAAGGCGTTAATACTAGAAGTATCATAATACCTGATTTCAAAGGATACTACAGAGCAGAGTGAGCCATAGTAACAAAAAGGCATGACATTGCTGCAAAATAGAATGTAGGCCAAGAAATTAAATATTGAACACTCCATCTTAATGTCTACTGTAAGAAAACAAACAATCAAGTCTAGTGTGTGTAGAAGGGCCCTTTATACTTCTAGTAGTAATGTACACAAGGGCAGCAACTATGGAAATCAGTATGGAAGTTCCTACCAAAACAAGAAATAGAATTACCATAAGTCTTGCTAGCACTTCTGGTTATAAATGCCCAAAAGAGAGCAAATCAGCATACCACAAGATACTTGCACACTCCCAGTTACTGTGGAAATATTCACAATAGTCAAGGAATAGAATCAGTCTAGATGTCCATTTTCAGTAAGATCAAGAAAATTTTGTGTATATAAACACAATGGAGTTTTACTTAGCCATAAAAAAAATTATGTCATTAGGTGAGAAACAGGTGAAACTGGATATTATAAAGTTACATGAACTAAGACTTTCTCAGAACAACTGTATCATGTTTCACTAATATGCAAAATTTTTATTAGAACACATTAACGAGACACAGAAGTAAGAAGGGTCTATTTGGAGGGTGGCAAGAAACTAAAATGAGAAGGGAAAAGTATCGAGGGTAACGGCACAGAAATAAAAAGAGACAAACACATTTTCCCTCATATACAGAATATATATATATGCATGGGTGGATGAAAGTGTGTATGGATGTTTGTACATATGTGTGTATATGTACATGTGTCATGAAAGCAGAGGACAGAGTATTTCTAGGGGGAAGTGAGACAAAGGAGGAGGAGAGAGTACAAGACAGGGCAGTGCAGATGATTTTCAACAAAGTTAAGACTATTTACACATATGAAAACAGTGTTATGAAATCCATTACTTTGTGTGATAACTAATATTGATCAAAGGGTATTGATCCATGAGGGCTGGTAAAAATTTATAGTGTGCTACTGCATAGTAGGATAGCCACAGATAACAATACCATACTATCTATTTAAAATTTTAGGAGAAAAGGGGCTGGAGCGACAGCTCAGTAGAGGAGGTGGGTTTGATTCCCAGCACCCACGTGGCATCTAATAACTGTCTGTAACTCCAGTTCCAGGGAATCCAGCACCCTCTTCTGACCTCCTCTGGCATGGCCTGACATGAGTGCACTACATACATACAGGCAATATACTATTACACATAACATAAAAAAGTAAATAAAAAAATAAAATGGTTTTAAAATTTAGGAATTATTCACCAGAAAAAAACAAAGTTTTGATGAGACATGTGTACATTGTCTGAAACATTGAATAAAGTATATATCTACTAAACACTACATGTATTACCTCATTAATATGTACAATTTTTAGTTTTTGTGTAAGGAAAAAAATCTATTTTATTTTTTAGAAACAGGAATAGCTGTCTATCATCTGGCATCCACAATGCAAAACCAAACCCTAAAATTGTCAGGCAATTTGCATCCTGGGAGCCTAATAGTCAATAATTACAAAGTTGACCTTAGCTCACTGATGCTCTTATTTGGAAAATCAGTCCACCCTGAATAAGGTCCCCTCCAACCAAAGTCACTAGCATCCATCCACAGTGCATTGACAACAGGCCTTCCTGTTTGTGTCCCCTGGAGACTACTTACAGACTTTGCCCCTTACCTCATCTCTCGTGCAACCTCCTGATCTGAGCATCCCTCTTGCCATGTCTTCCTACCAAAAAGACTCAGCCCTATGTGTCTTGAGCATCAGAGTATGTCCAAAAGGCAGTTCTCCTTCTAAGAAATCTGACGATTCTGAGTAATTTATCTATTTGTTTTCTCATTTTAAACACATGTCCCTAGTATTCCAAGCTGTTACCTAGGGAACTTTTGAAACAAATCAGTTCCCATACCCAGGGATCTGGAATACTTAAACACCATACAGTAATTCCATCATGATGGGAGAATTAAAAGAACTTGTGACTCACTTCTCCAAAGCCCTTACTAGAACTGTAAGGATAGTGATCACTCATTAGCTGCTAAATTGTGGATTCTTATTTCTCAGCCAATGAGTTTATAGCCCTTGAGGAAAGACAAGAGCATTTGGCAGCTTTTGCCAGTCCCGCCTATGTCTATAGATTATCGTTGGATTTCCCACTTCGTCTCCCTCCATGTGAGAAAACAGTCCAGGGATTGTTCTTACCCTCCCTCTGTAGTCTCAGAGTACCCTTTCCTACAAGACCTCCCTCTAGGAGGCGCGACCCCACGCTCGCCCTTCCCAGAAGGCCTTGCGACACCAGCTTTCCCCACTGCGCAGGCCCAAAGAAAAAACGCCCGGATCCCAGACTGAGTGCCATTTTCTTTGTCGTCGTCCAAGGAGGCTGCCCTCAGCAAGGCTCCCGTCCTCTGGGCCATGTCAGAAAACAACCGTAGCCGTGCCCAAGATGCCGCCAGTGGAAGTGGAGAGGCCGAGGGTGCTGGAAACAGAGACTGGGAGATGGACCTGGAATCCCTGTCAGAAGTGCTGATGTCGCTGGAGTGGTTGGTTGTCATGGTTGCCATCACTGGCTTTCTGGCATTCTACACAGTCGTAGACGCCATTTTTGAGGCGGAAAAGGAGGAGGCGGCCGAAGGATACCAAGAGGATGACGACAATTACACCAACACTGACGCGGCCACCAACTACATCCAGTACCTGCAGTATCAGCCGAGCCAGCAATACCAGCACTGCCACCAGTGCCTGTACTGCCAGCGGTACCAAGAAGAGGAGAGCAAGGATCAGGCACTGGAAGCTGAGGAAGACAAAGAAGAAAATGAAGAGGACCCCAAGATGGAGGAGGAAGTGGGAGCCTCATGTGTCGGTAAGTTGCTGGTGGTCTTTAGATTCTGGTTGTGTCTATTTTAAACCCACATCTGTTGTAAACACCAGGTTGGATTTTCCTCCCGTCCACAGCCCCTCCCCCACACTTCCTCTTCCTGCCACTCTCACCTCCTCTCCAAACCCCTCTCTCTCCACACCCCTTCTCTCCCCTTTCCCTCCCTTGCTGCGCCTCATCCCATTCCAACCCCTTTCTCATTCACCCCTCACTCCTTCCCTTCCCTACTGCCACCCCTCCCCTTCCACCTACTTCCCACCTCTCACCCCACCAGTCACCCAACCTTCTCCTCCCTAACTCCCTCCTTTCCACTCCCCCTCGTTTTTCCCAACACTTCCCCCCTCTGGAGGGTATCCTATTCGTTGGAAATTGAAGAATCTTCTTATTCTTTAACCTCATCCTTTCTAACCCCTTCTTCCTTCTCCACCCCATTCCTTCCCTCCCCACACTTCATTCCCTTTCCCTTCGTTCTCACCAGCCCCACACTCAACTACCATTCCCTTCCTGCCCCATCCTGCACCCCCCCACAAACTACCTCATTGACTATACCCCTTACATCCACATCTCCCTATCCCTCCTTATTCCCTTCCCCCCCTCCCATCTCCCTCCCTTTCTCTCCACTTCTCTTCCAGCCTTTCCCCCTGCCTCCCCAATTCGATGTCCCTTTCAAGGCCCCCTTTTTTTCTCCTCCTCCCCCTTTCTCCTGAAACTCCCTCCTTTCTAATTCTCCATTCTTTCCCCACAGCCCCTCATGCCCCAGCTCCCTTCCCTCTCCACATCTCTCCCGCTACCCTCCCTCCTAATTTCTCTTTCCTTCTACCTCCCCCCACCACACAGCTCCTCTCCCCAAATCCCTCCCTCCTCATTCCCCTTTCTCTCCCCCCTCACCCATATACTCTCTCACCAGACACCCCTCTCTTCCTGCTCTTTCAACACCTCCAGCCCACCCCCTTTCTCCCCACACCTTTCTTCTCTACTCTTTTCAGTCCTTCCTCACAGCCCGCTCCTTCCCTGTACATCCTCATCCTTCCTCATTCCTTGCCATACCCCTCCATCTCTACCTCTTTCCTTCCCCGCTCATTATCCCTTCACTTCATCACCCCCTCCTGCTCCCCTCCTTCCCAAACTACCTTCCTCACCACACCCCTCACTTTTCTTTGCACTTTCACTCCCTCAACTCACACCCTCACCCTCTCCTTACCCCTCCATCTTTCTTCCCCTCTCCTCCCCCTTCCCCTCTCTCTTACTCTTCCCCACACATCTTCCCTTCCATACCCCATATTACTCCCTTTCCCACCCTTGTTTCCATCTTTCTCCCACCCCTCTCACTTCTTCCTCCTCTCTTCCTGTCTCTCCTCGCTTCCCCTCTCTTCCCAAACACCCCCTCTCCAAACTTCTCTCTCTACTCTCCCTTCTAATCCCCCTTCCTTTTCTTCCCCACTGCACAGCCCTCCCTTCCGAATCCTTCCTTCCCCAATCTTTCCTTCCCTCTCCTCTCTCACACCCTATCCCTCTCCCCAACCTCCTCTTTTGGGACCTCCAGTCTCATTCCCTCTCCCTTCCAGTCTTCTCCCCTCCTCTTCCTCCTTCCTCATACTCCTTCCTCTTTTCCTAAACTCCCTTTTCCTGCCCCATCCCTCTCCCCAGTTGGTACTGTGTACTAGAAATGGGAGGGGTCCCCTTTTCCACCCCTCATCCTTCCAACCCCCTTCTCCCTTCTCTCGTCCTTCCCCCTCCCCGCATCACTTCCTCTTCTCTCTCCTACTTAGCATTGCTTTCCTACTCTCCCCTCACCAAAGGACCTACCTCTCACTCCCCCTCATCTACCTTCCCTGCAACCCTTTTCTCCCCACTCCCTCCTTCCTCCTTCTCTCCTCCTGTTTGCTACAGACAACCCATCTGGTCTTCCCTCTCCACCTCTCCTTCCCTCCATCTCCCCCTCCTTCCCCAGTCCCTTGTTTCCAACCACCCTCCTTTCTCTTTCCTTCCCATTCCCCCTCCTTCTTTATCCCCTCTCCTCACCCTCTTTCTTCCCAATTCTTACTCCTTTGAACTCCCTTCTCATTCCTCCTTACCTATCCCCTCCCTCTTCTCACACCCCATTTCCTGTATCCCCTACCCCATCCCTCCACATTTTCCTTCCTTCCTTCCTCCCACTCCCTCTCTCCCCAGTCCTCCTTCCCAATTCTTGTCTTCCTACTTCCCTTCTCCTTCCACTTTCCTCCACTTACCTGCACCCCTTTTCTCCCTAGTCCTCCCTCCTCATTTCCCCTCCCCTCTCCACTCTCCTCTGCCTCTATCCCCAGCTCCATTCACTCTTCCCACTCCCTTCTCTCTCCACCTCCCCCTTTTCTCCCTACACATTCTCTTATCCCAACCCCTCTCTTCCCATCCCCCTTCCCTGTACATCCCCCTACCTCTCCACACCCTCTTTCTTCCCAACTCTACCCTTTCCATACCCTCATAGGATACTGGTCACTGGTAGTTCTAAGAGCCAGCTAGGAGCTATGAGGATGGCTGGTAGAAGGAACCCCAAGCTGAGAGGCAAAGGGCTCTGCAGACTGAACTGCACTGTAGAATGCAGAGCAGTGGATAACAGAGGCTGAATTCTGGAGAGGACCAGACATCTACAGGTACAGGTAGCTCAGTCCAGCTAAGTGAAACTTGTAGGCCTTAGATGCCAAGTCTTTAGAACAGTAGCAAAGTCCTGGTCCTTGCCTCTATTGGCACATCTGGCACCCATGTAGGCTATGCTCAGAGCTTATCTATCCTGATTAAGCAATGGTCCAGGCTCTGAAAACTCAGAGCCCAGTGAGTCCAAGTAGAAGCCCTTTTTGATAAATATCCCATAGTGTGCAGAAAAAATGTTGTCGTCTTCTATCAACTTTTGTTTGCTAAGAAATCAGGGGTAGATAATACAGTTTATAAGCCCACAGAACGTAAACCTTAGTGATTAATAAGTGTTCAGGAAGGATCTTGTGAATAAACAAAAGACAGCCTGGAGGCAAAGGGCAAAGAAATAGCATTCTTCATTTAGGTTGACTGCTTTTGAAAATGCGCAAGTAATCCAGTATAGAATGACCCTGAAAATTATCAACTGGTACTAGAGCACTAAAATACATAATAATTAAATGTTCAGGAATTGAACAACTAATGAGCCTAACATGAAATTTGTTCATAAGGCAAATTAATAGTTTCTATGTGAAGTTCTAATAAAAATTTAACAAAAATGATCATACTCAGAATTTTGGTCCCCCCCTGACCCATAGCTTATAAACAATACTGGTATAAAAGTGGAAACTTGTCACCATGAAGACTTATCAGGCTGAAAATGTGTCAGGGCCATAAAAATGTTGGGAAAGCCACTTAGAATGTGTCAAGACAGACTTTCTCTTTTTTTCCCAACACATCTCAATTCTCCAGGCTATCCTGAAAACAAACTCCTGAATGTCTTTGATGACCTTGGTGTCCTGCCAGTACCTAAGGAGGCAGATGCACGTGCATGTGAAAATAATCCTAAAGAAGATGAAGTAGCTGCAGGGGAGGAGGAGGAAGAAGAGGAGGAAAAGGAGGAGGAGCAGGAGGAAGAGGAAAAGGAAGAGGAAGGTTACAAAAGTGGAGAACTGGAAGGAGAATCCAAGGAGAACCTGGATCTTGCAAACAGCTCCTTCCCTTAGAAACAGAGGTATCAACTTACAGTTATCACTACTAACATTCCTATCATATCCCTGTTACTGACAGCTTCATGGTTTTTTTTTTAAATGTGTGTGTTTGTGTGTGTGTGTGTGTGTGTGTGTGTGTGTGTATTGCCTGCATGCATGTAAGTGTACCTGTGTCATGCAAGGCCTATGAAAGTCACAAGAGGGAGCTGGAGTTATGGACTGTTGTTAGTTACCATGGGTGTGCTGGGAACTGAACTCAGCACCTCTGCATGAGCAGCCAGTGCTCTTAACCCCTGAGCCATCTCCCCAGATACAGCTTCATGTTTTTAACTGTTGTCAGGAAAATAAAAGTTGTTCAGTTTTATTTTAATCAACAGTTTAAGATTCATAATAAGCTCATATGTAAAAAAAAAAAGTAAGACAATGTATTTCTAGCTTTTATCTTATGGCTATAAAATTACTACAGATGTGAATTTTTCAAACCTGGTAGTGGAAATCAATTAAAGGTAACCAAGAAAAATTCTGCCTTCTTTGCATGATCACAGAAATTTTAATCTATTGTTCCTGTGATGCTTTTGAGAGGACTCATTCACTATACATAAAATTGGAAAAAGTTAGTGGTTTCAAGTTAAGACCATACTTCTCTGTACACAAACATCAGTTTAGTTTTGAGTTTTGTATTTCATATAGTACTCAACTAAAAGAAAATTAATGAGATTGTTTCATTACTGAATTTGAAATGGATATTAGATTCCAGTATCTGTCTGCCTGTCTCTTTCTAGTTTCCTGAATTTTCCCATTTCTGGACATCTGATAACAGCCTCATTGTCATCTTAATGATAGGAAATCCTGAATATCTGGGAAGTTAAGGGAACATACAGGAGTCATTTAAAAAAACAGGAAGTTTTGTTCACAGAGAGGTATTTTGAGAGAAAGAAAAAAAATAGGCCTTTATAGTGGTTCGTAGAAGTTGATGTGATTAGATTGCTGAAGCCATCAAGCTCTAGTACTCCAATAGCTAAGGGACTGTTTTACAATAGGGAAGTGTTTTTTCCCCTTATCGAGAGACAGTGGTTACACATAAAATTGGCTAGATTTAGAAAGTGACTTTTAATGGCATACCAATATTAATCATCTCCTATTTCTACCTACAGAGTCTTGAAGACAGAAGCTCACAGAGGAAGAAAAAATCTTTTTCGTTAGTTTTCAAGTTTTTGCTGGGCATTGTGGCACACGCCTTTAATCCCAGCTCTCAGGAGTCAGAGGCAGGATCTATGTAAGATCTAGGCCAGCCTGGTCTACATAGTGAGTTCCAGACCAGCTGGGGCTGTATGGATACCCTGTCTCAAAAAAAAATAGTTTTCAAGTTTTAAGTAGTCCCGAAAACTGATTTTGTTCTAAAGTTCATTGTAGACCACTGTCATTGACTGACATGTGCTTTGCAATGAATGATCCTTTACAGTTAAAGGACTACGTTTGTTGTTAAAAATAAAAATTTCTTTGAGCTGCATAAACTACAGAGTTTTTATATGAGTAACACTCAAATCTATTTTTGTGTCTTTTCTTTCTGTTTTTGCCTCATCTTTCTTTCACTAAAATGAACTGCTTTCCATTCTTTTGCCAGTCACAAATGGAGGTCTAATCCCTAATGCATTTTATTGGGGAAAAAAGTAAGTAGTTAGCTTACCAAGACACTGTATGATACTAATGTGTTGGTGGGAACCACACCCCAAAACAGCAGCATCTGCTAGAAATGCAAATTCTCAGTCCCTACTTCAGAGTTCTTGAATCAGAGATCCATCAACAGACCTATCAAGATAGCCAAGGTGTCCAATGTAGTTCTGGACACTTGAACCTCAGAAGACCACTGGTTTGCAGCAATGGGGGAAAATACTTTGTAGAACCATTTCTTTCACTTAATAGGTGCTGTGTTTGTGTTTTGAATATCATCCAATGGCCTAGATGTTGAAGATTTCCATCTTTGGTTTGTTGCATGGTTGGGAGTTGATGAAACCTAAGGAAGTGGGGTTTTATTGGGAAGCAGCCAGGGCTTTGGGAAGATGTGCCCTTGAGAAACATATTGAGACTTTGGCCCCTTCCTGTTACCATAATGTGAGAAGCCCACTCTACCACGTCCTCCTGCCCTAATGTACCAATAGGTCAAGTGACCATGTGCTGAAACCTCAGATTAGGAACTAAAAGAAACCTTTGTGCCTTATAAGTTGACTTATTTCACCTATTTGTACTATAATATAAATGATGGCCTTTTACAGTTATAACAGGATATATATTCATTTATATATAATATAAACATAAATGAATGCTGAATAACTCACTATAATTACAGGTAAACTGGATAGTGAAGTCTGGATTGGAAGGAAATTATAATCACAGAACTGGTAAATCCATGTGTTCATTTGCTAGCGAAGTCATAACAAATGACCCTGAACTGGGTAGTTTAGAACATCAAAACTTCATTCTGTCACAGTTCAGAACGTCCTAAGTCTGCAGTCAAGTTGTTAGCAGAGTTGATTCCTTGTGGAGGTGCTATGATGGAATCTTGCCTCTTCTCTCAGCGCTTCTGATAGTTGACATCAATTTTGGGCAACAGCTGACTTACAAAGCATCAACCCAATCCATTATTTCATCCTTATATAGTGTGAATGTTCTCTGTCTCTAGGTCCCTAGAAGGTTGGGGTCCTTAGAAGGTTGCCAGTCACATTGGATTAAAGGCCTACCTTTATCCAGTATGATCTCATCTTAACTTCACATCTTTAAATATTCTAGGTCATGCTCTCTGGTTCCCTGGGTCTGCATGATGCTCAGGCCTCTCTCTGAGGTAATCTATTGTGCCCTCCAGGCCTTTACTCCCCCAGCCTCATTCACCCTCCCATCTACCCCTCCGGTCTCTCCTCCTAGCCTGGGACATCCAAACCAACTGTGCTAGATAGCTTTAGTGTCAACTTGACACTCCTGGGTTGAGGGATCCTCAATTGGGGAATTTCCTCTATTGGACTGGCCTGTGGCCATGTCTGAAGGGCATCTTCTTGATGAGTGATGTGAGAGGGCCCAGGCATTATTTTTTTATTATTGAATGATGAGGGAAGGCCCAGCTACTGTGGGTGGTACTACCCCCGGGTCCTGGATTATAGAAGAAAGAAGGCTGGGCCCAGGCCAGATGAGCAAGACAATAAGCAGCATTCCTCCATGGTCTGCGCTTCAGCTCTTGCCTCCAGGTTTCTGCCTTGCTTAAATTCCTGCCTTGGCTTCCCTCAATGATGAACTGTCACTTAAAAGAGTAAAATGACATAAACCCTTTCTTCCTCTACTCACTTTTGGTCAGTGTTTTATCACAGCAATGGAAACCAAACCAGAACAAAAATTGGTATCAAGAGTGGGATATTGCTGTGATAGATCTGACCATGTTGTTTTGGGGGAGGACTGTGGAAGTGTTTGGAACATTGGGCTGGAAAGGCCATTGAGTGCTCAGAGTTTGTTGCTGTGGAGCTTGGGAAAGTTATGCTGAAAGAGTTGTAGACAACAGAGGTCTGGCTTGTGAAGCTTCAAAGGGAGGCAGAGACTATCAGGGCTGTTCCTGTGATATTTTGAATTGAGAATCTGTGGATTCTGGTCAGCTGGGGCTGAAGAATCAGCTGTGATTAAGAAGAGACCAGGACCTGAAGTAAAACCTTTGCTTTACTGGGACAGTTGATGCCGGTTAGCTGGGGCTGAAAAATCAGCTATAAGTAACAAGAGACCAGCATCACTGGTGGACTCTTCTGGGAGGTATTTCCTCAGAGTCAGCACACAGAGGGGAGGCGCACCTCTATTTCAAGCTGATAGCAGGACTTGGTAATGTGTAAGAGTCTCCTGCATGGTTCTGGTGTTGAAAGCGTGAAGGGGTCACAGAGAGCAGCTGAGGCTTGGCACTCTGA
>NW_008355642.1:5843743-5845695 GCF_000622305.1 Nannospalax galili | reverse complement strand
GCCTCAGTTTCAGTGGCGACCCCAGCTTTTTGGAGATGCCGGGACCATGGGATGACCACCAAGGACAGCAGTAAGTGTGGAATGGAGCTGGCCTGGGTCTGTGAGATGAGCTGGGTGTGCTGTGGACTGTAGAGTCAGAGCAGTGGAGCTGCCAGTACCCTTTGGAGCCCAGAAGATCGTGAGTGAATTCCAGATGTCCAGCCTCGAGCTACTTTGCTGGACTTTGGTTTTGCTTAGGTGTGCCTGATTCTTCCCCTTGAAATAAGACAGTACTTGTTTTGGATTTTACAGAGACCCACTCACAGCTGAGACTTTTTAAAAGAGACTATGAACTTTTATGTGTTTGGATTTTTTAAGGACTGTGGGGTTTTTTAAGTTGTACTGTCTTGTGATATTGACATCATATCTTGGGAAAAGAAATTGGAAAGTTATAGTTTAATAGTGATGTTTGTGTGTCAAGTTGACAAGGGGTCAATTGTGCTAGATAGCTTTAGTGTCAACTTGACACACCTGGGTTGAAGGAGCCTCAATTGGGGAATTTCCTGTATTGGACTGGCCTGTGGACATGTCTGAGGGCATCTTCTTGATGAGTGATGTGGGAGGTGCCATCCCTGGGCAGGTGGGCCTGTGTTGCATGAGAAAGCAGGCTGAGCAGGGGCCAGAGGAGCAAACCATTAAGCAGCATTCCTCCATGGCCTGTGCTCCAGCTTCTGCTTCAGGTTCCTGCCCTGAGCCCCTACCTTGGGCTCCCTGATAAACTGCGACCTGGGAGTTGTAAGCTGAATAAACCCTTTCCTTCACAAGTTGGTATTGGTCAGAGTGTTTTGTCCCAGAAATGAAGAACAAACTAGGACACCAACCCACTTCTTTCTGGGGTCCCCAGGAGCCCTTGGAGCCTAGCAATGCCCTCACCTCCATCTGCTTCCCTGGTCTGCACAGCCCTCCAGCCTCTCTCCCAGGAGCCCTCTGGGCCTGGTCCCACCATGACTTCCCTAGCTTCCCTGGGCTGCACAACTCACCAGCATCTTTCCTGGACTCCAGGGCTGACCTTTACTACTCTTGATCCTTTGCATCCAGACCAACCCAGTTCATCAGTGCAGTCCCCAGGAGCCCTTGGGGCCTCTTCCTACCTCCATCTCCCTTTGCATCTCTGGGTGGCATGGCCACCAGCTGCCTTAGACCAACATCTTTCCTGGGACCTGCTCCCAGGCCAGTCCAACCCCCAAATTCCTGAGGCTAAAATCTTTCCTGGAAGAATCCAGACCTAAGGAGAAAGCCTGAGACCATCTGATCCTCATCTGACATGGGCCTCTGTAGGAACGCCTGACCACAAAAGCAATTTGGCCACTCCAATGTAAAATCAAGAGAGAACCTGAGGTTTAGACTAACCAGTTTTTCATGCCCAACAAGTAAACCACAAAGGCACATAAAGTTTACAAAAAGAAGCTGACCTAAACGTGAAGGCTTGAGTCTCACACAAGAATTAGAAACTACAAAAGAAATTCACATGTAAAAATCACAGAGAAAAAATAATAACATGAAAAACCAAAATAACATATCCCCACCAAATACCAGTAATCCTCTAGAGGAGCACAGTGAGAACCCCCTAGAGACAATGCAGGACATGGAACTCAAAAGAACAATGATGAATATGATAAAAGAATTCAGTGAGTTTAAAGAACACACAAACAAGGTAATCATAGAGCTGAAGGAAGATAGGGATAAACTTCTGAATGAATTCAGAAAAGAGCTAGAAATCTTGAAGACTACTCAGGCTGAAATAATGAAGGAAGTGAAACACTCAGTGAGCCAATTAGAAACGACAGGAGAAAGCCTCACCAATAGGATGAACAAAATGGAAAACAGTATCAAGACTGAAAGATAAAGTGGACGAACTGGACCACTCAAGCAAAGACTATGAAAAATTTAAGAAATCACAAGAATGGAATATG
>NW_008355642.1:5838222-5843641 GCF_000622305.1 Nannospalax galili | reverse complement strand
AAAGAAAGACATGCCCATACAAATACAAGAAGCATACAGAACACCAAACAGACAGGACCAGAACAGAAACTCTCCACGGCACATCGTAGTAAAAACACTACATGCACAAAACAAAGAGAAAATTCTGAAAGCTGTAAAAGAGAAATGACAAGTCACATATAAAGGAAAACCCATTAGGATTCCAGCTGACTTTTCAGTCCAAACTACGAAAGCCAGAAGATCCTGGACCAAAGTATTCCCAGTTTTAAATGACCACAGATGCCAACCCAGATTACTATACCCAGCCAAAATATCTATTATAGTCGAAGGAGAAAGAAAAACCTTTCATTACGTAAATAGGCTGAAGGAATTCATGTCCACAAAACCAGCCCTGCAGAGAGTTCTGGAAGCAAAACAAAGAGCTGGAGAAAGAATGACTACCCAAGGGGTTGTGGAAAGAAATACAATGAAGGTATAACTGTGGTAAAGTACAGCTATATCAAGAATGTAAACAGAAACAAAAACGACAGGATTCAATATTCATCTTTCATTAATAACGACTGAACTCCCAGTCAAAAGTCACAGACTATATGAATGGATTAAGAAACAAAACCCATCTTTTTGTTTCTGCAAGAAACTCATCTCACTTTCAAGGACAGCACTATCTTAAATTGAAAGGATGGAAAAAATATACCAAGAAAAAAGCAGGCATTTCAATTCTAATATCTGACAAAATAGACTTTAAACAAAACTAATCAGAAGAGACAAAGAGGGCCTCTTCATTCTGATGAAAGGAACAATAAATCAAGAAGATATTACGATCATGAACATGTATTCACCAAACTCTGGTGCACCCATGTTCATAAAAACAATACTACAGAACTATAAGACCAAGATTAATCCCAACTCATTAATAGTAGGGGACTTCAATACCCCAATGTCTCCATTAGGTAGTTCAACAAGGCAGAGTTAACAGAGAGACATCTGAATTAAACAATATATATCAAATGGACTTAACAGACATCTACCAAGTATTCCACCCAAGTCACCAAAGGACATACTTTCTACTCAGCACCCCATGGAACTTTCTCCAAAATCGACCATATACTGGGGCACAAAACAAAGCTCAGCAAATACAAAAAGATTGAAATAATTCCATGCATTCTATCAGACCACAATGCAATAAAGCTTACAGTCAACACCAGAAGAAGCCCTAATCACCACATGATCACATGGAGATGAAACAACACACTCCTGAATGATGAATGGGTAAAAAGAGAAATTTGAAAGAAATAATATTATTCCTGGAACTAAATGAAAAGGACAATACAACACAACAAAACCTCTGGAACATGCTGAAAGCTGTCCTTAGAGGGAAGTTTATAGCTCTAAGTTCCTACACTTAGAAATTGGAAAGAACAAATAAATGACTTAATATTGCAACTCAAGACACTTGAAAAGCAACAACAAATGAAACTCAAACCCAGCAGACAAGAAGAAATAACAAAAATCAGGTCAGAAATTAATGAAATAGAAACAAAGAGAACAATACAAAGAATCAACGAATCAAAGAGCTTGTTTTTTGAAAAGATAAACAAGATTGACAGACCGCTAGCCCAGTTAACCAAAAGAAAGAAAGAGCACCTCCAAAATAAAATAAAAATCCGAGATGAAAGAGGAAAATCACAACAGACACCAGAAAGGTAAAGAACATTATAAAGGAATACTTTAAAAACCTATATGCAGCTGTGTAGGAGCCGCTAATCATTGAGCTGTTGGCAGCCTCATTTACTGAGTTTGTGTCATGCAAACCAGTACTTAACCTGCCCATTCAGGAGGAAGGAGTTTTCTGGAGAGCCTCACAATACCTGACCTTGAGGCATTAGTGGTAAACAAAAGGATCCAAGAAGCCTTTGATCTGACCACTCCCTGACCCTCAGATACAGGTGGGGAAATACAGCAATTGTAACTAATTGAGTTCTTCTGTATAAAAAGACAGAACTGAAATAAATCGCGGTGGCAGTATTGATTATGAGCCCTCCCAAGAAGTGTCTTTTCTGTCTCCTTTTTTTCTATCAATCCTCACTCCCCCTTTCAGGTACTGTCTGTTTTGGCTGGCTGGCACCGGCACAGCTGGGAGTGGTGGCACATGCCTGTAGTCCCAGCACTTGGGAGGCAGAGGCAGGTGGATCTCTGTGAGTTCAAGGCCAGCCTGGTCTACATAGTGAGTTCCAGGACAGCTGGGGCTATAAGGACACCCTGTCTCAAAAAGACAAGAAAAAAAATTATATGCTACTCAATTTGAAAACCTAAAAGAAATGGATGGATATCTAAAGGGATGGGAACAACCAAAACTAAACCAAGAAGAGATTAACAGCTTTAAACAGACCCATAACACAAAAAGAAATTGAAACAGTAATACAAAACCTCCCAACTCAAAAAAGCCCAGGACCAGATGGATTTACAGCAGAATTCTATCAGACATTTAAAGAAGCTCTCCATCCAATACTACTCCATTTTTTCAAAAAATAGAAATGGAGGAAGAACTTCCAAATTCTTTGTATGAAGCCAGCATCACTCTAATACCAAAGCCAGGTAAAGATACAACCAACAAAAGAAAACTATAGACCATAATCTTAATGAATATAGATGCAAAAATTCTCAGCAATATACTTGCAAACCACATACAGACACACATCAAAAAGATCATCCACCATGATCAATTCGGCTTTATCCCAGAGGTGCAGGGATGGTTCAATATACATAAGTAAATAAATGTCATAAATCATACAAGTGGGCTCAAAGACAAGAATTACATGGTCACCTCAATAAATGCAGAGAAGGCCTTTGATAAAATTCAATATGCATTTATGTTCGAAGTCCTAGAGAGAATTGGACTGGAAGAAACACACCTCAACATAATTAAAACCATATATAACAAACCCACAGTGAACATCATTCTAAATGGAGAAAAACTGGAAGCATTCCTATTGAAATCAGGAACCAGACAAGGCTGTCCACTATCTCCACTTCTCTTTAACATAGTGCTTGAAACCCTTCAAGGGCAATAAGACAAGAGCAGGAACTTGAAAGAGTAGTAATTGGAAAAGAAGAGATCAAATTATCCCTTTCTGCAGATGATATGATATCTAAGAGATGCCAAAAATTTCACCAGAAAAATCCTAGAAATTATTAACACATTCAGTAAAGTGGCAGGTTACAAAATTAACCTACAATAGTCTATAGCCTTTCTATATACCAATAATAAGCAATCAGAGAAAGAGCACATGGAAACACTCCCCTTCACAATAGCTCCAAAAAATAAAATATCTCGGAATAAACCTTACCAAAGACATTAAAGACCTGTATGCTGAAAATTTTTAAATCTTTAAAGAAAACGATTGAGGATGACATCAGAAGATGAAAGGACCTCCCATGCTCATGTATTGGAAGAATTAATACTGTGAAAATGACCATTCTACCAAAAGCCGTTTATAGATTCAATACAATGCCAATCAAAATCCCCATGACATTTTTCACAGAATTGGAAAAAAAAATCCTAAGATCCATATGGAAGCACAAAAGGCCTCAGATAGCCAAAGCAACTCTGAGCACTAAGAGCAATGCTGGGAGAATGACTATACCAGATTTTAAGATGTATTACAGAGATATAGTCATAAAAACAACATGGTATTGGCACAAAAATAGAGCCATAGATCAATGGAACAAAATTGAAGACCCAGTATGAGTAAATGCAATTTCAGCCACCTGCTATTTGACAAAAGGGGCAAGAATATTCACTGGGGTAAAGACATCATGGTCAGTAAATGGTGCTGGCAAAACTGGATCTCCACTTATAGAAGAATGAAACTAAACCCCTATCTTTCACCTTGCACAAAAGTCCATTCCAAATGGATCGAAGACCTCAATGTAAAGCCTGAAACTCTGAAATAGAAGAAAAAATTTGGGAAAACCTACAAGATATAGGCATAGGAAAGGATTTTTCCAAAGAGGACATCAAATGCTCAGGAAACAAGGGCAAGAAATAACAAATGGGACATCATTAAACTAAAAAGCTTCTGTATATAAAGGAGGCAACCAGGGAAGTGAAGAGAAAACCCACAGAATGGGAGAAAATCTTCACTGGCGATACATCTGACAGAGGTTTAATATCCAGAATATATAACGAACTAAAAAACCAGAGAATCAAGACAAGAAACAACCAAATTAAAAGATGGGCTAAGGAGCTAAACAGAGATTTCTCAAAAGAAGAAGTAAAGATGGCTATGAAGCATCTGAAAAGATATTCAACATCACTAATAATTAGGGAAATGCAAATTAAAACCACTTTAAGATTTCATCTTACCCCAGTCATACTGGCTAAGATCAAGAGAACAAATGATACCAAATGTTGGAGAGGATGTGGGGAAAGGGGAACACTCATCCTTGCTGGTGGGTCTGGAAACTTGTTCAGCCCCTATGAAAATCAGTGTGGAGAACTCTTTAAAAACTACAAATGAACCTAACCTACCCTTTGACCCATTTATGCCACTCCTTGGCAAATACCCCCAAAACTCATGCTACTGCAGAGACACTTGTACATCCATGTTTGTTGCTGCTCTTTTCACAATAGCTAAGAGATGGAAGGAATGTAAGTGTCCCTCTATTGATGAATGGATAATGAAAATGTGGTTTATACGATGAAGTTTTACTCAGCAGTTAAGAAATATGAAATCATGAAATTTGCAGGTAAATGATGGAACTAGAAACTGTTATACTAAGTGAAGCAACACAGACTCAAAAAAAAAAACTGACATATGTTCTTCCTCATATGTGGAACCTAGAACCAACCCTGATAAGTGAGTGTGTATCCAGACTTGACTACAGGAACCAGAATAATGGAAAGGAACCAGGGAGGTAAAGGAAAAGAAAGAACCTTAAAGAGAAGAACAGTAGGAAACAGGCCTTAATACGGGAGATATGGATAAAAATTGGGTTAGTTTAAGGGAGGGGGGAGGGAAGGGTATACAAGTAACCTAGTGGATAAAGGGAAAGAAAGAATTCAAGAGAGGTAGGACCATAGGAGAAGGTTATTATTAAGGGAGAAAGGGGGGAAATGGGGACACCTTACATGGGAAAACCGTGATGGAGGGGTGAGACAATGCAAAAGATAAACAATGCTTAGCTAGTTTTAAAAACCAGAGGGAACCATATTCGTCCAACAACCTACTGACAAATTATATATATCAGATAAAGAAATATATGTCTAGGCAAGGTTTATCTGAGAACAATTGGTCTTTGCCCAAGATTTATCTACATGGCACAGTAATTAAAAGTACCAGACTGGTAGAACTAACCTTCTTGGATGTTTAACAGACATATTTTGAGGCCTATACTAATTTGGTCAGAGGGACATAAAGGACACTTTTTGCTCCTTGCC
>NW_008355642.1:5836538-5838063 GCF_000622305.1 Nannospalax galili | reverse complement strand
ACAGGAACCCGTGACCAATTTATAAAGAGGAGGGTCAACACAGAGGAATCATTTCCTCCATGCTTCCAAGCGGAGCCAACCATGGTCGAGCAGGACCTTTGACTTATCCTCACATAGGAGGAACTGGTAAAAGAAAGGAGCCAGGGGCTCCTCCCAAGCCCATGTGACCCCTGAGGAACAGATCCTCAAATGACCTTAAGAGTAAAAATAAATTGGTTTATCTTGGCCAACTCTATGTCTTAAACACAAACACCCAAAAGGAAAGTATAACCAAAGATTAAAGGGGGCAATATAAGAATCTATATGTATAGCTAAAGGCTACATAACAAGAAACAATGCCAGAAAGGCAATACCTTCTTTTGACTTGTTGGCCAGGGTTGCCAAATGGACTCCCAGATACTAACCCAGCATAGAACTGGGAAAATGCACAGCAGACCCCAATCTTATCTAAAGGAATATTGACGTGATTGCTGCTAGATGAGGAACAGCTGACCTTCCTAAAACACGACCTCTAGATAGGTTGACTAGATTCACCAGATGGACAAGTAGTGGGGAATGGCTGGGGGTGCCGACAACACAGCAGACAGTAGCAGGGATATCAGAGTATAAGTGCTCTAGTGGGGGGAGGGAGGCTAAGGGAGGATGCCATTTGGGAATTGGGTGTATAGTTGCATAATATGGTTTGGGATGTTCTGTGTGATACACACATTAAAAAAAATCAATAATTTTTTTAAAATGTATTATTTAGTGGAGGTGATAAAAATTAGCATTGAAATCTACCCGATGACCTTCTAGACATACACAGGCACTGAGCATCCAAGTGCAACCTTCTTCAGTGGGTCTATATAAAAAGCTCCCAAATTGCATAACTCTTATCTCTGGTGGGGGGGAATCTGTGATTTTAAAGTGATTTTAATATTTGCATTAAGAAAATAATCCAGGGGGGTGGAGAGATGGCTCAGCAGTTAAAAGCACTGGCTGCTCTTGCAGAGGACCTGGGTTTGATTCCCAGCACCCACATGGTGGGTAAAAGCCATCCCTAACTTCAGTTCCAGGGGTCCAACGCCCTCTTCTGACCCCTGCTGGCATTGCATGACACAGGCACACTTACACACATACAGGCAACACACTCATACACATAAAATTTAAAACTAATAAATAAAATATTTTAAAAAGAAAAAAAATATTCTAGGTC
Organism: Nannospalax galili; assembly: GCF_000622305.1. Lineage (NCBI taxonomy): Eukaryota > Metazoa > Chordata > Mammalia > Rodentia > Spalacidae > Nannospalax > Nannospalax galili. The sequence continues at coordinate 5,836,868 of NW_008355642.1, read as the reverse complement.
ACATTTTTAGGTTCTGAGAGGTGCCCCTAGAGCATATCTCTGAAGGACACAGTTAAACTCATCAAGGGGCAAAGATTGGGTGGTGGCCATGAAATACAGATTAGGGGAAAAGAACTAGTAACAAAACTATAAGCATTTTTAAACCATGATTATGTTTGTAGTGAAAGGCATACAGACCTAGATAGAATGGTACAAACACTGCATTTAGAGACTATTAATGAAAAAGAAACAGTGGATAATAAGACAGTGGATAATACTTGGTTGGAAAAGGAATTTCATTGGGGGCATTCACAATGAAGTTCAAAGGTATTGAATATAAATAATATAATA
>NW_008355642.1:5829552-5836489 GCF_000622305.1 Nannospalax galili | reverse complement strand
GTGGAAATAATATTCCCTATAACTTTTTACAGGTTCAGAAGTATTTCTGAATGAAAGAGGAAAATTAAAAGAGGAAATGTGCCTAAGACACCTCCCTACAGAACAAGAGTGAAGTTGTAGTTGTTCAGGATAAAGACACAGAGAAGGTACACAGATCATGAATTTAAAAGTAGAGGTATTGTTTCTAAATTTAGTTAAGGCTGCCTGGATTCTTACTAGCTACAATATCTGTTTCTATATTCTATGGTAGCATATTTCATGTATTTTTTATTAACATTTGTAAAAATATTTTAATTTTATGTGTATGAGTATATTGTCTGAATGTATGTAAGTGCACTTGTGTTGTGCAAGGCCTGCGGAGGACAGAAGATGGCATCGGATTCCTCTGCAACTGGAGTTACAGGCAATTGTTAGCTGCCATGTTGATGCTGGGAACTGAATCCAGGTCCTCTGCAAGAATAGCAAGTGCTCTTAACCATTGAGCCATCTCTCCATCCCCTAGTTTATATTAATATTTTAGCATTTATTTTTATTTTACGTACATGAGTGTTTTGCCTGCATGTGTGTGAGTGCTCCAATGTATCCAATGCCTGTGGAGGTCAGAAGAGGGCGTCAGATCCCCTGGAACTGGAGTTACAGAAGCTTGTTTTAGCCACCATGTGGGTGCTAGGAATCGAAGCCAGGTCCTCTGCAGGAGCAGCCAATAGGCTTAACCTCTCAACCATCTCTCCAGCACCTATATTAACATTTTTTAAAACAAATGATTATTCACTCCATAGAAAATGAACTTCTAAACATTTGAGATTATACATGCTTTTATTTGTATCTTCTAAAATAAATGCACTGCATTTTTTTCTTAATAAGTGCTTAATAATGGTATGATCATTTTGTAGATTTACTTTCTTAACTTTAGCATCCTTTGCTTTCTGGAGGCAGCTGGACCTTTTTAGATCCCCCAAATCTTTCTCCTTTTAATTTAAACAAGTTAGAAATAGATCCTTTAGTTTTACTTTCTCTTTAACAGAACATCACAATGTCTGGGCACCACTTCCTTTGTGACACCATTCAATTCATACATGCAGTTTTTACTCTACTGTTATAGTTTGGATCTGAAATGTATACCAAAGGCACGTGTAAAGACTTAATCCCCAGCCTGGGTTGTTACTGAGAGACAGCAGGATTCTTAATGTGTATGTGTGTATTGCCTGCATGTAGGCAAGTGAACCCTGTCATGCAATGTCGGCAGACAAAAGAGGCTGTTGGATCCTCTGGAACTGGAGTTATAGACAATTGTTAGCTGCCATGTGGGTGCTGGGATTCAAACCCAGGTCTTCTGCAAGAACAGTCAATGTTCTTAACCACTGAGCCATCTCTCCAGCCCCAGAAAGCAGGATTTTTAAGAAGTGGGATCTACTGCCAGATATTAGGTCACTGGTGTGGGAGTCGGTGTCTTTGCCTCGGTATCATGTTCTGTTTTTTGCCTCAGTATCTTACTGATTCATGGGTCCAATATCTTTAAGTAAGGGAGAGTACTACAGTAGGGAATGAACAGCAGGCGGCAGGGGTCAGGTTGATACTGGGGACTGCTGTCTTAATGTTTTCCCTGAAAAGGTCAAGAGGATCCTGTAAGCCTCTTGAACATTGGAGCTTTTTACTCTACAGGCAGCAAAATTAAGCCCCAGATATAAAAAGCACATGTAAGAGCAGGGAGCTTGGGCTCTGTGTATCAATATCCCCTTGTCCCACATGCGAAACTCATTGTTGCTTGTGAAGTTGATGGGAAATAGAACAGGGGTGAACACTTTGAAGTGTGATTGTTACCAGCTCCAACAAGAATTAGTTAATGAAGTTTTGGGAGAGTAAGCCTTTATGGTATATCAAAAGAATGCAGGCTTTTAATATGGACACTTACACCTTTCTCGTCCTCTCTTTTGCTTAATTCTCTCTTTTTCTTTTGGCCTTCTGATACAGGGTCTCCTTATGTAGCCTTGACTTGCTGAGAATTTGGTATACAGATCAGTCTGGTTTCAAACATGCAATGATCCTTCTGTCTCTGCCTCCATGCCTGGTTTAGACAGACTTACTTATCTCCACGAATACTGCCACAAAATTAAAAAAAAAACGTGAAAGGTGGAGTGTTTACAGAGTATTCCACCTGTCTCTGGAAGTCCCACCAGACTAGATTTGGTTAACTGCTACCTCATGAGATAGTAAAACAAGCCAACCAGAAAGCCACTTGGTCTAGAAAATGGCCATCCCTGTTTACATATTAAATTCAGGATTATATGGGGGAAAGATAAAAGTAGGGAGCCAAAAATTAGGCATAGGCATAGCAATTTCAGGTAGGCCTGCAGACCCCAAGTATGTGTATGTAGAGCAGTATTGGCCATGCTGTAATTTGATTGCAGGTCTGGGTTTCAGGATCCCTGATGGGATGGGTCTTCCTGACATCCTCTTGGAGCCAGGGCTTCGAAGGCAGTTTATGTTGTTTTTGTTCCCAGTGTGACATGATGTGTGCAGAAAGCTTGGAGACTGAAGTAAGTTTAAAAGGCTAGTTAGAGAAACGCAAAAAAGGAAGTCACTCAAAACAACAGACTCCCCTTTAAATTCTTCAATGTTTGAGGCTGGAAAGATGGCTCAATGATTAAGAGCACAAAAAATGTAGTTTAAGGAAAGAAAAGCAAATAGATTGAATAAGAATATGAACTTAGCAATAAATGATCACAATATCAATGTTTAACACAGGTATCATAATATTACATGATATATAATGTACCATGTTAGTTCCTATTTATAGAAAGTAAACTGTACATTAAATTATATAACTAGAATGTTGAGTAAACTTTGTAGATATGATTAGAAAATAAATTAATTTCGTCCCTTTAGGGTCTAATCTCAAAAAACAATAAAGCACATGTTACTCTTGAAGAGGACCTGGATTTGTTTCCCAGTACCCACATGGCAGCTCACAAGCATCTGTAATTCCACTTCCAGTGGATCTGGCCTAATTTCTGTCTTCTGCAGGCACCAGGCATGTATGTGGTACACATACATTACATGAAGGCAAACACCCATACACATAAAGTAATTATTTTTAATGTTAGCTTCTTTAATACCTTTATATAAAATTCTTTTTAGATTTATATTTATTTTTATGTGTATGAGTATTTTGTCTGCATGCAAGTGCACCACATGCATGCATTGCCCAAGGAAGCCAAAAGAAGGTATCAGTTGGATCCCCTGAATTGGAGTTAGAAACAACTGTGAACCTCCATGTGGGTGCTGAGAACCAAACCTGGGTCCTCTGGAAGAGCAGTAAGTTCTGTTATCTCTCTACCCCCTTTAAAACTTTATTTTTAAATTTGTTTTTATTAAATTTTGCAATATTTCATACAGAATATCTCACACAATCTGAATCATCTTTTTACTCCTGTCCCCACAGCACCTGCCCATATCCCCCCAGCCACTGAAACCCATATACTCTGCCCTGGGTGTTAAGGCCCACTGTGTCAAGTCACTGTCCCCAGACATTCCCCAATGCAAGTGTGTCCACTTGGGTTTAGTCCGATCCTGCTCATCTATCTATCCAAACACCTATCATTTTTTTTCTTCTTTTTTTTAACAGAGCATAGGGTGGGGGGTCATTTACAGCTGCACTGGAAAGTCCACACTCAAATATAGATCCTACGATTCCCTGACAGCCCCACAAAATGGTGAGAGAGGTGCCTCCTGGCATTCTTGGCTTATATATCCTTAGCCCCCCCCCCATGCAGTTAAAGTCAACTGATTGGGTGGAAGGGGTAACTGACTCCTCAACTTCTCAACATCCATCTAACAAAATAATTGCAGTGGCTTCCTACTGAGGCCTATATTCTCCCCTCCCACAGGGGGTTGGTCTGGTCTGCAGTACCAAATGCTCACCCTAGGAACAGGCATTTTATTCAATCGAAAATTTGCTGGTTGTACATACATTAGATGCTCCACTATTGCACCAGCAGGAACATCTTGTTTGGTATGTTGATAGTGCAACATGCGGGGTCCATTGTTGAGCAGAATTATAGGGGACAATTCTCCTCCAGTCATCTGCATATTGCCTTTTCACACCTTGAAATCCACCCATCCACTGGCAAGGCGTTTCCAGCTTAGTCCAAGCTTGATTTCTCCCTCTTCCGAGCTCACATCAAGCAGTGTCTTCAGTAATATGGTCCCTCCATACACTTCTGGTGTCCAACCAACATTTTTGGCAATGGCTTTTATTGTTTTGGGACCCTCAGGCCAACAGCTCATGGAGGGGGGGCAACTCATCACTGGCACTGGGACTTTCATTTAACAACGGTATTGCTTCTGGAAGGCTTTCTTCCATCCCCATGGGTTCCTTCTGTGCTTAAGGCTTTTTTTTTTTAACTGTGTTTCTGGAGAATTTTTTTCCTTTATTCCATAGTTCTTTGTATAGCCCTCCTTCCCCCTTCCCCATTAACTACTTATTTCTCCCTTAATAACACCTTTATCTTACTATTTTTCTCTCTCGGGTTCCTTCTTTCCCTTTATCTCTCTGTTTCCCTTCCATATTCCTGGTCCCTGCAGTTGCATCAGGATATGCACTCACTTTTAAGGATTTGGTGCTAAGATCCACAAATGAGGGAGAACATAAGCCTTTTGTTTTTCTGAGTCTGTGTTACTTCATTTAGTATAACAGTTTCTAGAGCCATCCATTTGTGTGCTAATTTCATTATTTCATCCTTTACTGCTGAATAGAACTCCATTGTGTAAATATAACACATTTTTGTTAATCACTCCTCAGTTGAGGGACACTTGGGTTGCTTCCATATCTTAAATATTGTGAAAAGAGCAGCAGCAAACGTGGTTGTACAACTGTCTCTACAGTAGGATGAGTCCTTTGGGTATATGCCAAGGAGTGGTATAAACAGGTCGTATGGTAGATTCATTTTTAGTTTTTCAAGAGTTCTCTACACTGTTTTCCACACTGTTTCCAAACTTGTGCAACCCCAACAGCAGTGCATGAGCGTTCCCCATTCTCAGCATCCTCACCAGGCTTTGGTATCATTTGTTCTCTTGATCCCAGCCAGTCTGACTCAGGCAAGGTGAAACCTTAAGGTGGTTTTAATCTGCATTTCCCTAATTACTAGCCATGTTGAACACTTTTTTAAGATGTTCCTTAGCCATCTTTATTTCTTCCTCTGAGAACTCTCTGTTTAGATCTTTAGCCCATCTTTTTTTTTGTTGTTGTTGTCTTTTTTTTTTTTTGAGATGGTCTCCCTGTAGCTCCAAACTGTCCTGGAACTCACTGTGTAGACCAGGATGGCCTCAAATTCACAAAGATCCACCTGCCTCTGCCTCCCAAGTGCTGGGATTAAAGGCATGCGCCATCACGCTGGGCTACCCATCTTTTAATTGGGTCATTTGCTTTCTTGCGTTTTTGTTTTTTGAGTTCTTTATATATTCTGGATGTTAAATGTCTGTCAGATGTGTCACTAGTGAAGATTTTTCCCCACTCTGTGGATTTTCTCTTCACTTTCTTGATTGTTTCCTTTCCTATACAGAAGCTTTTTAGTTTAATGAGATCCCACTTGTTGATTGTTGACCTTAATTCCTGAGCAACTTCTATCCAATTTAGAAAAACCTTTCCTACACCTATATCTTGTAGATTACGATTACTGCCAATATTTTCTTCTAATTGTTTCAGGGTTTCCAGTTTCACAATGAGATCTTAGATCCATTAGGAGTTTACTTTTGTGCAAGGTGAAAGATAAGGATCTAGTTTCATTCTTCTACAGGTGGAAATCCAGTTTTGCCAGCACCATTTGTTGAAGATGCTGTCTTTCCTCCATTGTGTGCTCTTGGAACCTTTGTCAAATATCAACTGGCTGAAATTGTGTGTACTCAGGTTTGGGTCTTCAATGATGTTCCGTTGATCTATGTGTCTATTTTTGTGCCAGGACCATGCTTTTTTATGACTATAGCTCTGTAGTATACTTTGATTTCTTGAGAATTTCATATATGAGTGCTGTATTTCTGCCCCTCACTGTACCCCTTTCCAACTCTTCCCATGTCCCCCAACTCTCTCTTTTAAATTCATGATCTCTTCTTCTATAATTATTGTTGTCACACACACACACACACACACACATACACACACAGAGAGACACACAGAGTGCATTTAGTGTTGCTGTTATGTGCATGGGTACAAGTGTCAGATAGAGGAAGTATGGTTAGTTTGTGTATTTAAAGGCATGCTTTAGTTAAACTGTTATTATCTTTGAGAATCACCTAGCCCAGGAAGAGGCAATCTCTTCCCAAATGGCAAACCTGTATGACTTGATTTTTCCACCAGTCAAAATATTAGTGAATTAAAAAACTAAAAGTGTTTACAATATAATTGATCCTCTAATATTTGGCATCACAGTGATTTTTAGGGAGTAGGGGAGAATTTGTCCCCAAAATTATACTGAATTTTTTTTTAAATTAGAAGAAGCATTTCATTACAACAGCATTAACCTATTCAATGACATTTTTTCTGAGCTAGGGTACATCTCTTTCAAAATTGGCTGCACATTTCTAGGTTTACAGATGAATTATTGTGCTTATATAATCTTTTACTCATTATAAACTCTATAAGACATAAAATTAAATGAGGTTCCAACGTTTAAAAAAGATCTCCACTTCGTTGTCAAAACACACAGTTTCATACAGAAAAATTCATTCTTAATGCAACCAACACTTAGAGTTTTCACATGCATTTCTAATCTCTATATACAAGACTATCATTGGTCACAGTCGCCCACCTTCTGAGCTCCTCGGCATCTGAGCATGAATACAAACTCGTCAGATAGACAGCCTTCCTCTCCCACTAGAGCCTCCATACTCTGCCAACCCTGCCACTGTCCACTGTGCTGTCAGCACCCCCATCCATTCCCCC
>NW_008355642.1:5828477-5828924 GCF_000622305.1 Nannospalax galili | reverse complement strand
ATCCCTCTGACCCAATTAGTATAGATCTCAAGGTATGTCTGTTAAACATCCAAGAAGGTTAGTTCCACCATTCTGGCATTTTTAATTACTCTGTGTCCTGCAGATAAATCTTGGGTAATGACTAGTTGGTCTCAAATAAACCTTATCTCAAGATATATTTCTTGATCTGTTATGTATAATTTGTCAGTAAATGGTAGGAATAATATAGTTCCTTCTGGTTTTCATGACTAGCTAGGCATTGTTTCTCTCTTGTATTGTCTCACCCTTCTATCATGGTTTTCCCACTTAAGGTGCCCCCACTTCCCCCGCTTTCTTCCTTACTAATACCCTTGCTCCTATGATCCTACCTCTGTTGAACTTCTTCTTTCTCCTTATCCCCTAGGTGCCTCATATACCCTTCCCTCCCCCCTCGCTTAATCTAACCCAGTTTTTATCCATATCTCCCTT
>NW_008355642.1:5826848-5827400 GCF_000622305.1 Nannospalax galili | reverse complement strand
TGCATCCATTTCTTTTAGGTTTTCAAATTTAGTAGCATATAGGTTTTTAAAGTATTCCCTTATAATGTTCTGTATCTTTCTAGTGTCTGTTGTGATGTTTCCCTTTTCATGTCTTACTTTGTTGATTTGGAGGTACTCTTTCTTTCTTTTGTCAATTGGGCTAGCGGTCTGTCAATCTTGTTTATCTTTTCAAGGAACAAGCTCTTGGAATTGTTGATTCTTTGTATTGTTTTATTTGTTTCAATTTCATCGATTTCTTCCCTGATTTTTGTTATTTCTTCTTGTCTGCAGGGTTTGGGTTTTGTTTACTGTTGCTTTTCAAGTGTGTTGAGTTTCAGTGTTAAGTCATTTATTTGTGTGCTTTCCGATTTTTTGATATAGGCACTTAGAGCTATAAACTTCCCTCTAAGAACCGCTTTCAGCGTGTCCCAGAGGTTTTGTTGTGTTGTATTGTCCTTTTCATTTAATTCCAGGAATACTTTTATTTCTTTCTTAATTTCTCTTTGGACCCATTCATCATTCAGGAGTGTGTTGTTTAATCTCCATGTGTTC
>NW_008355642.1:5772104-5825036 GCF_000622305.1 Nannospalax galili | reverse complement strand
GGGGTTCTCATTGTGTTCCTCTAGAGGATTACTGGTATTTGGTGGGGATATGTTATTTTGGTTTTTCATGTTATTATTTTTTCTCTGTGATTTTGACATGTGAATTTCTTTTCTAGTTTCTGACTCTTGTGTGATACTCGGGCCTTCAAGTTTAGTTCTGCTTCTTTTTTTGAACTTTATGTGTCTTTGTGGTTTACTTTTTGGGTACGAAGAGCCGGTTCGTCTAAGCTTCTGCTTCTCTCTTTTGATTTTATATTGTCATGGCCGGATTGATTTTGTCTTCAGGAGTTCCGCGGTGGCCCAATTCCAATGTGGGTGAGAAGTTTTCAGACTTTCTCCTTAGGTCTGGAATCTTCTAAGAATGCTTTTGGCCTCAGGAACTTGGTTGTTGGACTGACCTGAGATCCTGGCCATGGCCGTGCCACGCAGGGATGCAAAGGCAGATGGGGTGGGAAAAAGCCCCAAGATTTCCCAGGGAGTGGATTGAGTAGCTGGGTTGTACTGGATGCAAAGGATCAGGCAGAGGAAAGGTAAGCCTCGGAGCACCAGAAAGAGGCTGTCATCCCCAGAAAGAGGCTCGCGGGTGTTGCAGGACCAGGGAAGTAGAGGGAGGTGAGGGTGGGGCCAGGTCCAGAAGCAGTGCTCCTGGGTCCCAAGGAAGGGACTAAGTTGGTCTCGGTGGAAAAGATCAGGAAGCAGTATTGGTTCCCCAGGTGTCTGGGGACCCAAGACTAGGAATGGCGCAGGGCCCAAACTAAGAGTAGAGAGCAGTGGGAGAGATGGAAGGGTGAATGAGGTTGGGGGAGTCAAGGTATGGAGGGCTCTGTGATAGACTTACCCCAAGAGCCCTGAGGGTAGGAGAGCAGGGTAGGAGAATTAGCCGGTGGTGCAGGTCCAGGGAAGCAGGGAGAGGTGAGGGCAGGTCCAGGTCCAGAAGCAGTACTCCTGGCGCCCAAGGAAGGCAGTAAGTTGGTCTGGGTGAAAAGGATCAGGAAGCAGTATTGGTTCCCCAGGTGTCTGGGGACCCAAGACTAGGAATGGCGCAGGGCCCAAACTAGGAGTAGAGAACAGCGGGGGAGATGGAAGGGTCAATGTGGCTGGGGGAGTCAAGGCGCAGAGGGCTGCACGATAGACTTACCCCAAGAGGCCTGAGGATAGGAGTGCAGGCTAGGAGTGATAGCCGGTGGTGCAGGTCCAGGGAAGCCGAGAGAGGTGAGGGTGGGGCCAGGTCCAGAAGCGGTGCTCCTGGGGCCCAAGAAAGGCACTAAGTTGGTCTGGGTGAAAAGGATCAGGAAGCAGTATTGGTTCCCCAGGTGTCTAGGGCCCCAAGACTTGGAATGGTGCAGGGACGAACTAAGGAGTAGAGAACAGCGAGGGAGATGGAAGGGTGAATGTGGCTTGGGGAGTTAAGGCTCAGAGGGCTGTGCTATAGACTTACCCCAAGAGGCCTGAGGATAGGAGTGCAGGCTAGGAGAGTTAGCTGGTGGTGCAGGTCCAGGGAAGCCGAGAGAGGTGAGGGCGGGGCCAGGTCCAGAAGCGGTGCTCCTGGGTCCCAAGAAAGGCACTAAGTTGTTCTGGGTGAAAAGGATCAGGAAGCAGTATTGGTTCCCCAGGTGTCTGGGGCCCCAAGACTAGGAATGGCGCAGGGCCCAAACTAGGAGTAGAGAACAGCGGGGGAGATGGAAGGGTGAATGTGGCTGGGGTAGTCAAGGCGCAGAGGGCTGCACTATAGACTTACCCAAGAGGCCTGAGGATAGGAGTCCTGAATATTTTTTAAGAAAATAAAACATAATGAACACAAGCACAAATAGTCTCTGCATCTTGACCAATAACCAAGAGTCCCATTTATATAACATTAGCAAGGTAAAATAGGTCTACAACTTTGGGGGACTGTAATTTCTTGGTAGAATTGTACAGTGTGTTAGAAATGTAATGAGGTCAATATGCCAGGTCCAGTGGTTGGGTTGTTGGAAGGCATGAAATCACATTATAGGAAAATACCTGTAAATAGTATTGATATTTGAGTGTGAACCAAGGAATGAGTGGTTATGGCCAGTTACAAGCAGGAGGGCATAATGGAAACCTATGAAGATTAGTGGGAGAAAGCAGTGGGGAAGGGTGATCCTCTTTACAAAGAGATGTATGGTTAGTGAAAAGAGACAGATGTCTCCTGGGAAAAGAAGTATTTTTTAACAGGACAGGGGATTGAATTTAAGGCCTCATTCGTGCCACACAAGTTCTCTATTACTGAGATACATCAGTGTCTCACTGATTCTGTACTGCCTTGAAACTCACTCTATGTCCCAGGGAGGCCTAGACCTTGCAATTCTTCAGCTTCAGCCTTCCCAGTAGCTGGGATTACAGGCTTATAACACCAAGCCAAGCTTCCACTAAGTTTAGAAAGTCACAGATTGTAGTAACCACAACCAGATTTACATTTATGCATTGGAATTGTAGGGAAGATTTCTCACCACTCATTATTTTCATGGTTAGCACACTTATTACAAAACACAGACTGTCAAAAGTGAAGCACACAAATGTTTTTCCTGTAAGTATAATATGGCACAAGAGAGTCCAAAAATTAAGTCAAAGCATCAGGGAAACGTGTGTGGTTTTGTAGTTAGATTTTGCCGAGAGTGGGCAGTAATGCAGAAGGCAAAGGGAACTCGATCTAAGAGGAATAAGCTGGGGGAATTTAGCAAACCTTGTTTTATTCAGATTGAACTAAGGACCTCATAATACTAGATAAGTGTTTAACCACTGAACTACATGCCCAAGCCCTTTTTTGTACTTACTGACATTTTTCACATAGGGTCTAAAAAAGTTGCCCAGGCAGGTCTTGTACTTTTGATCCACCTGTTTCAGCCTCCCAAGTAATTTGGAACATGGACCTGTACCACCAGGCACAGCTTGTTTGCCTTCTTGTCATTTGAGGGTGTGTGTGTGTGTGTGTGTGTGTGTGTTAATAAGGCTGTTCTTTTCTTCTGATTGTAGGAGAAAGAAAGTGCCTCTTGAATGAAAAGTCTATGAACTCTGTCAAGGGAAAAGGGATAAGGGAAGGTGAGAGTGACCTTACTACTTCTGCTGTTTTCTTAAATACCAGAGCACCATATTTTTGGATACCATGTAGCGAATCCCATCAGAGTGTAGAGGTACACACAGCAGAGATCAGGTAGTATATCAGGATCATGGGCTAAGAAGATAGGGAGCTGTGATGCATGACTGAATCACTAATACAAAATGAAGAAAAATAAAAATGCCCTGTGTCCAATTAGAACTTGAAAGAGGTTTTTCCACATACATCACTGGGGCAGAGGTTTTAATGTTTAGGGTGAAGTCACTTCCAGCAATGTAAGCAAAGTCATCTCCAGAAGTGAACTCTTGGGCTGGAGTGATGTTATTGGAGGTGATATCATCTCTTGCAGTTAGCTTATGGACCCCCATGATATCCTCTGAGTTGATGTGGGCCTTGGCATTCGCCATATTTGATGGAAACAGTGTCTTACTTGGAAGATTTGGTTCCCCATACTGTAAACTAACAAAAGCAACTTTGTGGAGTTTATACACTGTGCTGGATAGCTTTAGTTGTCAACCTGACACACCTGGGTTGAGGGATCCTTATTTGGGGAATTTCCCCCAGATTCCTGCCCTGAGTTCCTACCTTGGGCTCCCTGATGAACTGTAACCTGAGAGATATAAGCCAAATAAACCCTTTCCTCCCCAAGTTAGTAGTGGTCAGAGTGTTTTGTCATAGCAATTGAAAGCAATCTATCATACTAGGCCCTATTGGATATTCTTTTAAAGAGTCCAGCATAGTATATTCTAAGATGTGTGTTGGTGTGTGTGTGTGTGTGTAAAAATCTGATAACCATTATAAAATATTGAATTTTAAAGAAAAGAGTGGTTGGATGATTTATTTATGTTTTTAATAATTAAGGCATGAAGGACACTTAATAAAATGCAAAGCTAAAAAATTTAAAGTGAGTAAAATTATGATATTTTTTAACTTAGCAACTCATTTTAGAAAGTTAATCATGGAATAATTGCTACAGCTAAAGATGATTTAGAAAGACCGGGCATTTGTGGGATAAGGATACATTCTGTACAAAAAGAATTAGAATAAAAAGAATTAGAATAAAAATAATGAGCATGAGGACATCTCTAGGCTTCGGGGAAAACATTGATCATCTAAGCCAGAAGAAATGTTCCACCTGATTTGATATTGTCAGCCTACCAGGACCACTGAGCACCCAGGAGCTCTCTGACAAGTGCTGGGAGGTTGGTACCAGTTTCCTTGGTAGTTTCCTCTGAATCCTTGCCCCCTCAAAGGCCAGCATGCCAACACAGGATCACTGTTTGCTGTTTAATCATACATATTTTGGTGTCTGTCTAGCTATGAGTGCCCATATTTTTTCTCTTTTAATGAGACTGATTTTTTTCTTATTTTGAGTGATCATTTCCAGTTTTACCCTTTCCAATCTTTCTCTAATAAATATATCTTTTTGACTAGTCTGCATGTTTAAAAGAGGCTTGGTTAAGCCAAGAATCTGTCAGTAATGATGTTATTATTTATGCAGAGGAGACATGGAATAATCTTAGCAATTGACATTCCCTTAAGCACCCTCCTAGTCATTAAAAATAGGGCTGCTGCTGCTGATGTCTGCAAGCCCGGAGTTTGGGGAGGGTTCTTCCTAGTGAAGACTACATAAGCCAAATAAACCCTTTCCTCCCCAAGTTAGTAGTGGTCAGAGTGTTTTGTCATAGCAATTGAAAGCAATCTATCATACTAGGCCCTATTGGATATTCTTTTAAAGAGTCCAGCATAGTATATTCTAAGATGTGTGTTGGTGTGTGTGTGTGTGTGTATGTGTGTGTGTGTGCACAAATGCACATGTACACATGTTTTAAATATAAACAATATTATATAGAAATCTAAAGAGAATAAGGAGTATTAATACTAATACCTTGTATTGTGACCTTAGTACATACGGAGACAAGTGATTTTGATTGATATTTTGTATGTCTTTGATGGAAATGATTCTCAAGTTATCTTACCTAGATTAGGATGCTTTTAGATAAAAGTAAAATACTTAGGTACCAAGTCATAATAAATGTGAGGAAGGAACCATCTGGAAAAGCAAGGCATCTAGTGTTTAGACAATTCCCTGAAGTACGGACAAATACGTGTTTCTTATAGTCTCTCTTTTTTATTGGGGCATCCTGGCTAAAGGAACGAAAGCAGCAACATTACATTAAGCTCCATCACATATGATGGTTTAGCACTATTCATATATTCTCATATTCTCCCAAACCCTAGTCCTGCATACGCAGTTAATCTTAAGGGGCTTTATAGGTAAATCTGGCATATAGGTGATGGGTGACTGCCTCTACATTCTAGCATTTGTTAAGAGACTCACAGCAGGGAAAGCTACAACTCTTGCACATATGGAATAGGAGAAGCTTTAATTCCATCCCATCTTAGGAGGCCTCAGTGGTTATATTCAGCTTTTAGGATACTGTTTGCAGGGAAGATGGGTATGTGTACTAGTCAGTTTTCCTTTACTGCAACAAAATACTCAAAGTAATAACTGAAAATGGGGAAAGGATTACTTTGGTTCATGGTCTTTATGTATGAAACTGTCAAAGAATAATTTTAAATTTAAAAATAATAATAATTGGGCCAGGTTAGATGGCTCAGTGGTTAAGAGTATGGGCTTCTCTTGCAGAAGACCTGGATTCAAATCTCAGCACCCACATAGCTACTCCAGTTCCAGGTGATCCTACCCCCTCTTCTATACTCCATGGGCACTGCATGACACGGATGCATTTACATACAAGCAGGCATAACACTCATACACACAAAATAAAAATAAAATATTTTTAAAATAAAAATACCAATAAAAAAGATTTCAGTCCATGATCAGCATTTCTCTGGCAAGGTATCACACCATGCTATAGTGTGTCATAACATGTTACTTCATGCGTGAAGGCAGAAAGAAAGAGAAGAGGAAGGAGCTGGTATTCCAGTACCCACTTCAAGGCCATGCCCCCAGTGACCTGATTTACTTCCATTAGGGTTTACCTCCTGAAGATTTTGCTCACCCCCTCCCAGTATAACACAAGCTGGCAATGAAACTTCTTAACACATGTGTCTTTGTGGAACATTTAAGTTACAAACTCTGGCAATATGGAAGGTCAGAGGCTCTAATGAGAGTCTTAAATTCCATAATAGCTCAGTAGGGTAACATAAGGATGAGATGAGGGCAAGTACCAGCCATTATATATGGTCCAGAGAATCCAGGAGGAATGAGAAGTTGTCAGAGCCTCTATAGTGAGGCTATTTTGGGGTACCAACAGGTATTGGCCAGTTTGTGATGAATAGTGGTAACTGTCAGCTTCAGCCCACATCTGTTTATGGTCAAAATGAACACTTCCAGAAATGTGGGAAGACACAATCAAACTAAATTGTTATAACTGACAACACTGCCATTGTTAACTTGACTATCAATATAGATAACAAAAACTTAAAATTATCAAATTAAAAAGAGAGCACAAATGTCAAAATATTTGGGAGCCCTTATCTGATCCCTAAAAGATTTTAGGATTACCCCTTCAGAGGGGAAATGTTAGAGTAGCAAAAATCCAAAAGAAAGAAAGGAAGGAAGGGAAGGGAAGGAAGGAAGGAAGGAAGGAAGGAAGGAAGGAAGGAAGGAAGGAAGGAAGGAAGGAAGCAAGGGTAGATGAAGTTGTCAGAAAAACAGAAAAAAAGTAATGGAAAGATACGGGAGGTGTTGGAGGGGAGGGAGTGGGCATGGGTTTCATCAAAACACCTTATGTGCATGTATGAAATTCTCAAAGTTTTTTTAAGTTAAAAAAGGAGCAAATTTAGCTTCAATGTATTCAGTCAATACTGTTATGGTCTGATATGAAACACCCCCACAGGTTTATGTATCAGTTGCTTGGTACCCAGCTAGTAGTTCTATTTTGGGAGATGATGGACATTTTAGGAGATAGGGCCTACTTGGAAGAAGCAGGTCATTGTGGGAGTTCCCCGGAAAGATAACCCTTTCCCTGTCCCCTTCCTTTTGCTCTTTTTTTTTTTGGTTTCCTGGCCTCCACAAGGTGAATAGACTCCTCACCTGCACTCTCCCTTGCCTTAGGCACAAAGTAATAGAGTCAGCTTAGCATGGACTAAACCTGTAAAACTGAACCAATGTGAATCTTTCCTCCTTTTAAACAGATGTAAATTGTCTAGCATAATACACACCTATGATATTTTTTTCCTGACTTGTAATCATAACCAGAGCCTTGTGAATGCAAAGCTTGCTTTCTATCACTGAGTCACATCGTCAACCTCAGAACTTGGTCTTTGAAACAATTAATTTAGAAGCCCTATGCCCAAGTGAAATCTTTTTTGTTTTGTTTTGTTTTGTTTTGTTTTGAGACAGGCTCTCCCTGTAGCCCCCAGCTGGCCTAGAACTCACTAAGTAGACCAGGCTGGCCTTGAACTCACAGAGATCTGCTTGCCTCTGCCTCCTGAGTGCTGGGATTAAAGGTGTGCGCCACCACACCCGGCTTTCCAAGTGAAATCTTTACTTCAAACACTAAAAGAAAACCACACAAGACCTGTGGCACAGGTCTCTAACTAAAGTCAGCTTCTTGAGAGGCTGAGGAAAGAAGATCACCTGCCTAACCTACAGAGAAAGTTTCAGGCCAGCATGGGCAACTTCTAAGACATTGTCTCAAGAATAAAAAAGTAAATGAGGTCTGTATGCTAGGGGGAGGGAACCGCTCAGCAGTTAAAAGCACTTGCTTCAAAAGCCTGATGACCTGGGTTCAATTCCCCAAACCCAAGTAAAGGTGGAAGGAGAGAACCAGCTCTACGAAGTTGTCCACTGACCACCATACACAAGCTATAGCACTTCCTCTATCAAACAGACATACACGATAATAATTATTTTTTGGAAATCTTTGTTATTGTTATTTTTTATTATTTTGTCTTTACATCCTTAGTGTTATCTGAGTTCCTGATGTTTGATAAATATTTGGTCAGATCACATCAGTATGTGTTATGGTCTGATATAAAACACCCCCATAGGCTCATGTATCATTCAGTATTGACTGAATACATGATCAGCAAACTGTCATTTGCTTCTCTGAGACACATTTCTCTGTCTACCCATGGTTGACCACTAGATTTAAAAACAGCATCACCTAGATTTTGGCCTCTGTCAAGGTGGGCACAGCATGATGTCAGACAGCCATGGCTCAAATAGGACTCAGGAGGAGTGAGCTGCACATCAGCATGGGGGGTGAGGGGGTTCCACCCAGTTATCTCACCAAATGATAGAGCTTCAGTATCCCCTGTTGTGAGGACACATTTCCATATGGACGGTCTCAGACAACAAATGGGCCCTCCAGTTTCTGTTGAAGCTGAGAATAGTGACCAACTCCTCGTCACCCAACTTGAAGTTTTGACTGAAAGTTCTCATGTATGTATGAGGGTGTCACAGACTTAGGGATCACCACCACAGTCCTCTGGATATGAAACCTAATCAGAACCTGGGCTGATGTTTTCTTGTCCTTTGCAGCCATCACTTTAATCTTTGGATCCTCCAGTAGTGAAAGGTCCTTTGGCTTGGCCCAAGGTCTATCTGGAGAGCCCGGTGGGCTGTAGGCCATGACTGTGATGCCTTTGGAGTGGCAGTGCGGGATTAGTTTGTCCTGGGTGAGCTATGGGTGATACTAGACTTGATTGGTCACTGGTTTATGTTTCAGTTCAGGTTTGTTCAAGATCCTTTCAATCTGGAAGTGGTTGAAGTTGGAGACACTGAGGGTTTTTACTAATCCCTCATCCAAAAGTCCTTCCATGACCTCCCGGGCATCTAATAATATTATTTTACTGGTGAGAACATTGCCTTTATCATAAGGGGTAACTCCTTCCCCCTGAGCTGATGTCTCTGCGGTCAGTGATGTCCCTGGTCCAGATAGTCCAGTTTAAGATCTGTGAGGGTCTTATGGAAAGCTTCCTTCAGCAGTTTTCTCTCAAAGCAGGTAGGCTACAACTTGCTAACAATGCAGAGGTCATCCAGCTTCACAGCCTTCTCTTTCATCTTCTCTTGGATGGCTTCTCCCATCTCATTCTGATTATAATGTGTATATGCACAGTCAATGTGGAGATATCTAGCACCAATGGCCACTTTCACAGCTTCCTTGACTTGGCCTATGGGAGACTTCTACATGTCCAGGCCCCCAATGGGCATCTTGGCTTTGGTACTGAGCTCCACAAATGTGCCATGACTGTTGCAAATCTTTCTGAGGTTGCAGATAGAAGTGTGTGTGACCTGGTTAAGAGCACAGCTAGAGGTTTTTTAATCATAATTAATTATTTTAAAATATATTTTATTTATTATTTTCATTTTCTATGTCTGAGTGTATTGCCTGCATGCATGTAAGTGCACCTGTGTCATGCAATGCCCTTAGAAGTCAGAAGAGGACATCGGATCCCCTTGAACCAGAGTTACAGATGGCTATTAGCCTTCACGTGGATACTGGGATTCAAACCCTGGTCCTCTACAAAGCAGACAGTTCTCTTAACCACTGGGCCATCTCTTCAGGCCCCCACAAAATAATAATTGTAAAATAAAATTTAAACTTAGAAAATAAGAAACTGGGGGTACAGCTCAGTGATAGAGTGCTTGCCTAGCTTATGTGAGGCCTTAATTCAATCCCCAGTGCCAAGGAGGGGGAAGGGAAGGATGGAGGAAGAAGGAGGAAGAAGGAAAAAAGAAAGAAGGAAGGAAAAATATTCAGCAAGGAGGCAGTTTGTTGGATTTTGGGGAGATTTTTTTTTGAGTTAGGGTCTCACTACATTACTGTAGCTCAGGCTGCCCTTGACTCGAAATTGATCTGACCAGCCTCCTGAGAACTACGATTAAAGGAATACATCACAATGTTCTGTTCAACTTTGCTCTTTTTGAATTTTTTCAAAATTCATACAATATATTTTGATCATATTTAGATTCCCTCTCCTGTCTGTGTCCTCCTTACTACCCCCCACTCCCACCCAATTTTCTGTACTTTCATATATATAGATATATATGAATACGACTATGGAGAGAAAGAGAGAGAGAGTCAGGTTTGTGTCCGCACCCTTCGTTGTGGGCTCATCCACTCGAGCCTAGTAAACACATCAAGAGTCATAATCTTAAATGAGAGTGACTCTCCCCCTCCCAGCAGCCATCAGTCGCCAGTACTACTTCCTCAGGTAGGGTTGAGGCTTCTTACCCACTAACCCATGTCTATGCTGAGATTTTGTCTGACTTGAGCTTATATAGGACTTGTGCATGCTGTCACCACTGCTATGAGCCCTACCGTAACAGTTTACAATTTTCTTTTTTCTCCTTTTATCTTTATTTTTTTCAGCACTAGGACTTGAACTTGTGGCCTTGTACATGCTAGGCAAGTGCTTTGCCATTGAGCTATATCCTCGGTTCTTAACTTTTTATTTTGATACAAAATTTTATTATGTTGAATAACTTGAAGTCACTACAAAGCACAGATGGCCCTTAAACACTGTGTCAGCTTTCTGAATAGCTGGAAAGAGGGGCTTGTGCCACCATGCCTGGTGATGCTTTTTATAATTCCTGGATTTTTGTTTGATCTTCCTAAATTTGTAACCTTTGTAATTTTACAGCCTCGGCAAAAATACATTTCCTAGAGTGAGCTGGAATCTCATTCATACATAAAGGCACTTTATGAAATTATATTTTAGACACTGGATATTCCCATTTATTACTGTATTTCTATACTTCAGGGGGATTTTAAGATTAATTTTTACACACACTATTTAAAATGTTTTCAAAATTGGTAGTGAATTTGCATCTCTAATATATTTTATCATGTTCTACTTGTATAATATAGCTCTTCATAAATACCATTTCTAATTTAGATAAGATGATTTTGTATGCAGTATTGCTTAAACAGTTATTTAAAACTGAAAATTCATGAAATTGCTTTCAGGTTTTATATCTTTTTATTTTTAAAGTGAAAATTTTATTGAACTATAACATATACAGGAGGTATGCATATGTATATACCCTAATGTGATTATTTCTAAAAATATTTTATTTATCATTTTTGTTTTATGTGTATGATTGACTTGCCTACATGTAGGTAGGTGCACCCATGTTGTGAAAAGCCCACGGAGGTCAGAAGAGGATGTGCGAGCCCCTGGAACTGGAGTTATGGATGGTTGTTAGCTGCCATGTGGATGCTGGGAATTGAACCCAGGTCCCCAGCTAAAGAAGCCAATGCTCTTAACCACTGAGCCATCTCTCCAGCCCCCAATGTGATTCTCTTTCCAAATTTCTATGTAATGTTTCATTGAAGGATCTTTTTATTCTGGAAACTTATTTTATTACTATTCTCTAGGTCATGGTCCACATAGAAGCATTTTGCAGCCTATTTCTTTTTAAAAATATTTTATTATTTTTTTGTGTATGAGTGTGTTGCCTGTATGCATATGAGTACACCCATGTCATGCAATGCCCATGGGTCAGAAAAGGGTGTTGGATTCCCCTGGAACTAGAGTTACAGGTGGTTGTTAACCACCATGTTGGTGCTGGGAATCAAACGTGGGTCCTCTGCAAGAGCATCCAGTGCTCTTAACCACTGAGATATCTCTACAGCCCCTATGTCTTTCTTTTTTAAACATGGCTTAATAGTTCATTCTTTTTTTCAGTTTTCTAACAGGAACAAATAAATTAGACTTGCTTCTTGCTTTCTAAACTTTATCATATGACCATAAATACATGTGTATGCAGAATCAAATTACCAAACTGACCACTATTAACGCTCTGCCTTTCAACTTTTTCTGTACTATATAACCAGTCTATACATCTATTTTTCCCAGAATATATCTTCTAATTACAATGTGACACATGAGCACTAGCATGAAAGAACACTGTCCCTGACTACACAGTGACACCATGTCTCAATAAAACCAACAATATATATTATGATTAGGACATTATGTTCCCTTCCAAACCCCGTTTATTTTACAAACTCAAAACCTGGGTTGCTCCTCCATTCAAGGAGGCCAATTTTCATCAGAGTTCCTTTTAACTCTCATTGACTTGTGATAAGGGAAACATCTAACATTTTTTCACAACTGTGAAGAAAATCATAACTGCAAGTGGTTTCTGGGGCTAGAGTATTATAAGTAGTTTGCAAACTTTTTGTTAACATAAGGCTTCTATAATTACTAATATTGAGGGAAATGAACAGTGTGTGTGTCCTTCAGAAAATATTGATAGTCCCAATGTTGTGTACAATGATAAGGAGTTTCTTACATCCAAAATGTAAGTTCTTTTTTAATATTCAAATTTACACATTTTTTATTTTAAATGATTTTTAAAATATGCACCATTTTATTTATGTGTATGTAGTTAGAAGAAACAATAAAACAATTAATTGTGCTCGTATTCCTTCTCAGCAACTACATTTCAGCTTTTGGTTATCATTTAGCCTTGAAAAGGTACATATTTTTTCAATACATATTTTTACAAATTGTTTTCTTTTTATGTAATATATCTTAATCATATTTAGACCCTCTTCACTATCTGCACCGCACCATAGGCCCCCAGTAGATTTCATTCTGTCATATGTGTTAAGGTCTATCAAGAAATTTTTGAGTCGCCAGATGTCCCTTGGTGTGAGTTCATCCACTGGAGCCTGGTCAGCCTATCTAGTAACACTACCTTAAAGAAGACAAACTGTCCCTCACCCAGCAGTGATCAGGTGCCAATATTTCTTAGGCTAAGGTTAGGTCTTCTTGACCAATTTCCCAGTTCTATGCTGGATTTTATCTGATTTGCGTTTGCATGGATCTTGTGCATGCTGTCCCCACTGCTGTAAGTTCATATGAGCAAGTTCCCAGAAGCCTGGAAAACAGTTTCCCTGTGGTCATTCACCATCTGAAGCTCTTACTATTTTTGCCCCCTCTTCCACGATGGTCCCTGAACCCTGGGTGGGTGAGGTATAATATAGAAGTCCTGTCAGGGACACACTCACAGTAGTCTCTTATTCTCTACACGTTGAACAGTTATGGCCTTCTGCATTCACCACACTCTGCTGCGTGAGGGAGCTTCATTTGTAAGAGTCAAGAGATATTAGTATTCTTTCCATCCTCTGTTTCACTATGTTCTGTGAGCCTTAGGTGTAGAGGTTCCTTTGTAGATGTGTCATTTATGGACTGGCATGTCAAAGACAGTTATTCTCTGTGTGTAACCAGTTGTGGAACTTTGTAGTAGCCTCCATCTGTTGCAAAAAGAAGCTTCTTTGATGAGTGGTGAGAGGTTCAATTGTCTGTAAGTAAAAGATAAATATTTAGCACACAGTAAATTTGTTGGCCTAGGGATGTGACAGATGTAAGATTTACTTAAGGATCTTTGACCTCTTCAGCCATGTGTATTTGGCTATGTTTACAGTACCACAGATGAGTTTCTTCCCATTAAGCAGGATTTAAGTCCAATTAGATAGATGTTAATTACTGTCAAAAGTGCTAGTACTGCACCCATTGAAATAATTTGCTCTTTCAGGCATTGCTGTGCTTATTAGGCTTTAAAGCTAGGGTTGGATGACTAATTATTTCTTCCTTAGCATCTTGCATAGTATTCTCTGAAACTGTGAGAGCTAATCTTTAAGGAAGCGTCTTCCAGGTCAGTTCTAGCTCCATTACTCTAAGTCATGTGTGCTAAGTATGTCCTGTCTTCAGCAATAAGGTATTAGCTTCAGGTTCTGGGAGAAAAATCAAAGACTGTGGCAATAGCTTGTGTTATTTTGGGAGCCTATTGGACTACCCTGACCAACACCTCAAAGAGAGGTTTCTCCTATCTGGCATTGTGTTTCTTGTTATAAAGCCTTCAGTTTTATAACACTTATGCTTATGCACTTATGTACAGATATCGTATATGTATTTTTCAGTAGGTTTTTGAACTAATATATTTCCTTCTGTTTATTATACCACCTAAGCATCCTCTCTCTCTCCCTCTCTCTCTCTCTCTCCTTTCAACTTCCCTCCTCCTTCCGCAGTTAAAGTACCCCTATTTTTTTAACCCCCATGGCTCCTTGCATAAGCCTCCCCCTTCCCTTCTTCCCAAGTTAAATTTTCCCCCATTTCCCCCTTGGTAACAACTGTCTCCTAATATACCCCTCTCTCAGGATCCTTATTTCCCTTTACCTCTATGGTTTCTTTCATTTTCCTGACTCCTGTGGTTACATCAGTATACATACTCACATATAAGGATGTCTGCTAAGATCCGCAAATGAAAGAGAACATATATTGCTGTTTTCTGAGTCTGTGTAACTTCATTTAGTATAACAGTTTCTAGTTACATCTATTTACCTATAAATTTCATGATTTCATCTTTCTTTACCACTGAGTAGAATTCCATTGTGTAAATGTACCACATTTTCATTAACCACTCATCAGTTGAGTGACATTTAGGTTGTTTCCATTTCTTTCTATTGTGAAAGGAGCAGCAACAAACATAGATGACACAAGTATCTCTGAAGTAGGATGAGTCCTTTTTGTATGTGCCAAAGAGTGGTATAACGAGATCACCTGGTAGATTTATTTTCAGGATTTTTTTAAAAATTTTTATGTGTATGTGTGCATTGCCTGCATGTGGGTAAATGCACCTGTGTTGTGCAATGCCTGCAGAGGACAGAAGAGGCTGTCAGAGCCTCTGGAAGTGGAGTTATGGACGGACAGTTGTTAGCTGCCATGTGGGTGCTGGGATTCGAACCCAGGTCTTCTGCAAGAACAGTCAGTGTTCTTAACTGCTAAGCCATCTCTCCAGCCCCTATTTTCATGTTTTAAAAAGTTCTCCACACTACTTTCCACAGTGGTAACATCAGTTTGCAATCCATCCAGCAGTGGTTAAGTGTTCCCCTTTCTCCACATCCTTGCCAGCATTTGGTATCATTTGTTCTCTTGATCTTACTCATTCTGATGGGGGTATGATGAAATCTTAAAGTGGTTTTGATTTGAATTTCCTTATTACTGAAAATGCTGAACAATTTTTAAGGTGTTTTTTAGCCATTATATGTTTTACTGTTTTGTTTTGTTTTTGTTTTTGTTTTCTGGGCAAGGTCTTTTTGTAAAGCTTAGGCTGGCCTCAAACTTCAGAATTCTTTGCTTGTACCTCCAAAGTGTTGGAGTTATACACACATTCAGCCACCTTGGTATATGTTTTTATCCTAGATTTTTAAAAGGAAAACAAAACAGGAGCTGGAGAGATGACTTAGCAGTTAAGAGTTAACCTCTGCTCTTGCAGAGGACCAGGATTTGGTTCGCATCATCAACATGGAAGTTCACAACCATCTGTAATTCCAGTTCCAGGGGATCCAATGCCCTTTTGTGTTCTCCGCAGGTACCAGCTGCACACATGGTGCACATACATACATATAGGCAAAGCACTCATACAAATAAAAATCAATATTAAAAAAAAATCTATGGAGATGGAGTGATACCCCAGACTTTAGGAGCACTGGCTGTGCTAGCAGAGGACCCAGGTTCGATTCCCAGCACCCACGTGGTGGTTCACAACTGTCCTTAACTCCAGTTCCAAGGGATCGGTGCCCTCTTCTGACCTCTGAAAGCATTGCACAACATGGTTGCACTTATGTACACCCAGGCAATATACTCATATAAATAAAATAAAAATAATAATTTTTTTAAAGAAAGCATATTTGACTGACACACTTAAATGGGCTAACTGGGTTATTCCTACAAATGTGAGAGGGAAAAAATGGTATCAGATGTTGAGGACATATGCAAGTCGGTGAATATGTGAGTGAATGTATAAATGTGCGTATATAAAGTATACAAAGAGTGTCTTGGAATGAATTTGTGTGTGTGTTCATGGACATGAATGTATGTGTATGTTGTAGCAGATGTGTATGTTTATAGGTCTTTGACAGCAATCTTCATGTTATTGAGTGTATTGAGTATGCATTACCATTTAGGTGAATTATGAGATTTGTGTAATTATACTTGTGAGCAGTAATCATGTGTGTGATGTTCAGTATTAATTGTGAACTTGACATGATCTAGAATCACCTAGGAAACAGGTGTCTGGACATACATATAAAGAAGTTCCTAGTTTGCATGAATTAAGGTGGGGAAAAACTTTAAATGTGGGCAGCACTATTTCATAGGATGAGGTGCTAGAGTGAAAGAAAAGGAGAAGGAATGCTGAGCATGAGCATTCATCCTTCTCTGCTCCTGAGTGCAGATGCAAGGTGACCTATCACCTCATTCACATTCCACCAAGCCAGCCACGCAATGACCGGTTGTACTCTCAAAGTGTGAGCCAAGACAAACCCTTTCTTAAGTTGCTCACCTGGGGCTACAGGGAGACCCTGTCACAAAAAGACCAAAAAATTTTTTTTGATTTATTTATTTTTATTTTGTGTGTATGAATGTTATGCCTGCATGTATGAAAGTGCACCCATGTCATGCAATGCTCAAGGAGGATAGGAGGGGGCATTGGGTCCCCCTGGACTTGGAGTTACAGAAGGTTGTTAGCCACAATGTGGGTGCCAGAATTAGAACCTGAGCCCTCTGCAAGAACAGCCAGTGCTCTTAACCCCTGAGCCATCTCTCTAGCCTATTCTTAAATCACTTTTGTCCGTCAAGTATTTTGTCACAGAAACAAGAAAAATCACTAATACAATGTTAATATGCTGTTTTGTGATCATTCATTTTTTTTGTGTTAGTATGTATGTGCCTGTAAGTGTAAAATCTGTCTGGTGTATGACTTTGTACACATGTTCATGTGAGTAGGTGAATGTGATGACATGCTCGTATGTGATTAAACATGTTTTGAGTGAGAGACTTGTAATTTTGTAGGCATACATGTGATAAAGACTGTGTAACTTGTCACTACATTTCTTTGTATATTTATATTACAAATGAAGTTGCATAGTTTTATACATTTACCAGGTAAATCTGAATTGTTCCTTATTCGTGAGTCATATTTTCATACAGAATTTTCTTTTCCTTTTTTAGTTATGTTTAGTTTTTTTTTAAGACAGGGTCTTTTATGTTGCTCTGGCTGGTCTTATCCTGTGTATGAAGCTATTCTGTACACTGCAGAGAATGACTGATGATAGCCATACTTTCAGTTTGGAATGAGTGAGTTTATGAAGTATATAGCAACCCAATGTAAAACATCAAATAGTAAGAGATAGATAGACAGAAAGACAGACAGATAGGTAGCAAAACATTATCAAGTTAGGGACTAAAAACATACAGCAGAAATTGACTGGAAAAGCCCCTTTAAGGCAGCTAGCTAGAGTTTCCAATAGAGTGCCGGGCAGAGCAGAGTGTTCCCTCATGCGAGGCTTCCAAGAAAAAGAAAGGTGACATCATCATGTCCAGGTCTGAGAAACATGCAGCAGAAACCAACTAAGGGAGCTCGTTTAGTAGCAGCAGATAGCAGTAAAATCATCAAGGCGTGCACTCACGATATCCAGCAGAAACTGACTGTGGAAGTTGAGGTAGCTGGAGTTCCTGATTGAGCTTCCTCTCCACGAATGAGCATCCCAGGGATGAACTTCAGGCCTCTCCAGCTCACGGCAGGCACTTTTATATCATGGTATAAACAATAGTAACCTCTGGGGGAAATAGTTTACATTTTAGCTATTCTCCAAGGGAAACGATTTTTACTCTTGGGCTGTTTTGCTGTTCTTTTTTCTTAGCATTGCAGTTTGGGGGGCAGCCCATCTGCAGACAGAGGGTTTTGGAATACATTTGACATAATCATGCTTGGGTCTGAAGTACAGAGGCACAGAGCCTCTTCCAGAGCCAACTTATCAATGAGTTCAAATAGCAGAAAAAAATTTACCAATTAAGTGCATTACAGTTGCCTGCTCTAACCTGGAACTCATGATGATCTTTCTCACTCAGTTTTCTAAGTTCTCAAAATTGGAGTTTTTGTGTTTTTTAAAAAAATATGGAATGCTTCACAAATTTGCATGTCATCCTTGCTTAGGGGCCATACTAATCTTCTCTGTATTGTTCAAATTGGAGTTTTTAATAGCAGTGATTTTTCTGAATAGAAAGAATAGTCCCAGACCATCTACTGACTCCCTTCTACCCCTAGTCCACTGGTAAACACAGACAATTGCTTTTCTTATTTTTAATTTTTTTATCTTAAGGGATGATTTTACTGTAGTTACAAAGGAAATTTGAAACATAATACAGAATTCAGGGTACAAAACATTAAATCACAGAATAAAGCAATTTATAAGGAAGTGAATAAATTGCTTTGCAAATACTGAATTTACAAAGCATTTCATACAGAATATCTCAATCTTAATCATCTTTATACCCCCGTCCCCACTGGCACCCTCCCATAGCCCCCCACCCCCCACTGGAGCCCATATACTCTGTAATCCAAGGCAGAAACATTTCTGTAGGAATTGGCAAGTTCAGAACAATACCAGAATGTGTGGCAATTTATGTATTTGTGGCAATCTATTAGGACTAGCTTTACTTCAATCTAGTAGATACATTTCCATTTTAATGAAGATGCCTTTGCTAATAGTGTAAATAGGGATCTTCGTCCCATGACACAGAATGTATCAGGAACCTCAGTCCACGCAGCAATTGTCTCTTCCATGGTAAGGACTTTAATAAGTGCCAAATATGTCTCCAGGGGTTGGTTATCTAGCCAAAAAATCTTTGGGCTGAGTCTGAGATGCTTACCACAAAATGTATACGTAATATTATTTTCATGTGCATTTTGTCCAGAGGATCCAGGAAGTACATTTTGGAGTTGCAGAGCTAATTGTTCTGGGTATTGCTAGGAGAGTCAAAATGATATCTCTCTAGATTAGTCTGTCCAGTGCCTCTTGTTACTCAGGTACACACTGAAAAGTGGAAGACAGGGGTGATTCAAAGGATAGGGGTCAGTAAACATTAGAGGTGAAGAATATGTTGATGTAAGCCATGTTTGTAGAATTAACAAATAACCTTTAATTTGGTTGGTCTTCCATAAGTCTCTTTTAAATCCAGGGCAGCTGAGATTTCTTGAATTGTTTTAGCCATCACTGCCAGCAAGAAGGGATTATAGTTGTTAGGAAGCCCATGTGAAACAACTGGATGGATTCAGAACTCAATTCAGCCTCTTCCAGACTTGCCAACTTGCCATGCTGTATACCATCTGTTGCCTAATAAGCCCATTCCAGTATCACCAGCTGATAGGAAGCTAACATGTTCCACTGTCAGTCTTCCTGGGACTGATAGCAAGCCTACTGTAGGGTTTAGCAGCCTGCCTAGTCATAAAAATACACATTAACAAGGTTCTGTATATGTGGACCAGCGTTCAAAACTTCTTATTCCTACCTTCCTTATTAATTGTATGGTGGAATCTTTTAGGAACAATATCATTTTCCGTGTCATCTCACAGCAGTAAATTATTCGATTTTATCCCATTACATGGAGCTTTCATCTCAACAGATGCATTCTATATAGACAATAAGCCAGGTTCATTATGTTCTTGAGCTAGGTTCTCAAGGACAGACTGGGTTTCAGGGAGAGAGCATATTACTCCTCCAGTCAAGATCTGGCTTCATCCTTGGCCCTACACTTTTGTGTGTACTTTAAATGGTCCAAGAAAACACAGAAATTATTCTCATCAGTCTAATGGTAGTGTTGTATTGTTCTTGCTTCTGAAGTGCACTGGTTCTCTTTCTAGAGTCCTTGCCTCCATTCTATTACCCCCAGGAACTTGTACTCCTACCTCCTATCTGGCAACAACTTAATTAAAAGCCACATTGAGCAAAAGCTAGACTGGATCTTACAGTTTAGAGAACCTATTCAGTAGGATAGCCACTTCCTTCAGAATCTTGAGAGGGGCAAGAACATAAACTTCCTTTTATTTAGTTACTGGTTCAGCCCAAGGATTTGGGTTTCAATACACTTTGAAGGACGAACTAGAATAATGCCTTATGCAACAGCAAATCTAAGTGAGACAGCAGCATAGTGACACTAGCTATTTATACAGTTATTTCTTCCAATTATGATTGAAAGTCTTGGTCTGACACCTCTGCCTTATTGGCTAGTTACATGCTGTAGCAGTCCCCAGGGACAAGGAAGTCCTCTCCTCTCAGAAGAACACAAATGGCAGCCATGAAAAGGTCCTCATGGCCATTTTGGGGTCAGGAATAACATAACCCTTTGTTTGGAGGTTTACCCTCTTCTCCTTTCTCTATTTGAGCCTACAGAGCAGGCTGACTTTGTCATGAAGATCCATGCTTCTGACACTTAAGCCAGTCTCAATGCCATGGATTCACTCAAAAGCCAGTGCTACCACTTGATTAGGCTAGGAAGGTTCATGAGGAGGCCATCACAAATACTATCTTGATAGCACAGAGTAATGCTCCATGATCTGGAAGCATTCCAAATTTTGATTCCCAATCATGTAAAGCTGAATAGGATACATTTGTCAGTTGTTCTGCTAACTGTGTCAACTGCCTGACTAACACCAAAATCCTCTCCTTTCCTCATCACTACCTGTTCTGACTTCAGAGGATTTAGAGCTGATCGAGGAAAAAGGTAAGACCTCCAAGTTGGCAGTAGCACATAAGATGAATTAATTGGATGACATTTCGATAGTTTTACATGAGAGAGCTATCCCTCCTAATAGAAGATTTTCTAGAACAAAGCCCCAGAATTCCCAGAGGACAGTGAGATTAGGGAGTGGATCTATCTGTCTGAATGATGTTATTCAGCAGCAGAATGGGAAGTCTCTGGGTCAGGGAATGCAGAACAACAGTGAATTGGGGTCTTTTATAACTATAGGCTTTAACTTATCTATGGGTAACAGCTGTTGGGTACAGTTTTGCAAGGAATGCAAAACAGGCAGGCAGTTGATGGCTAAAATTCAGCTTATTTTGGCTATATTTAAAACAACTGAGTGTGTAAAATTTGAGTTTAATGCCAGCTGGCCTTTGCACTAATGGGTCCCAGCCTTCTGTGAAGAAGAAAACAACATAGGGCCAGTATACAGAGGTCCTTTTTATTTCCTTTTATAACAGTGTCCATGTTGAAGAGTGAATATTGTAAGCCTGTTCAAGTATGGATGTATTAATAGTGGTATCATTGTGTCATTATGTAGATGTCCATATTCATGCATATGAGTAAATTTATGACTGTATATATGGATGTTAACATGTTTGTGCATATAAGTGAATTTGTAAAAAATTTAATGTGTTCTTAGTATGTGAGTACACTTGAGAGAGTGTGTTGTGTGTAAGGTTGTATGTGTGTATGTACAAATCAGTTTGTAATCATGTGCATGGATGCTAATATGTGGATGTATGTGATAATTGTGTAAGCATAATAAAGCATATTAGTAACTGAAAGCATGTGTGTACATGTGAACATACATGTGTATGTGATCAAATATATAAGCATTATTGTAAGTGTGACATTCATTTTTGATGATATGCATGATGAGAATATATGTATGCTATTTGTGACTATGTTAATGTATGGATAAAGAAATATGCAACTATGTGAGCATGCATGAGAGTCTCTGTGAGTGAATTTGTCAGCATCTTCATATCAGTGAGTATGTTAACAGCTTTGAGTGAATATTTGAATGAGTTTATATGAATGAGTGAATATGCAAATGTGTAAACCAGAGTAAATATGAGTTTATATGTGATTAAATCTATGAGCATATTTGCATATGAGAATGTGCTAATGTGACTCAGTTAATGCATAAGAAAGTGAATATAGGTAGTAATAACTCCTGTTAGAAGGAATTTGTGAATTAGCATGGAATTCATATGAGTATATTTGTATATAGTAGCGAACCAAGTGTACATCTGTAATAGTAATATATAAGTACATTAATGTGTGTTGCTAGATGAGTGATAGTGTGCAAATGAGGGATTACATATGTATTTTTAAATATTTTATTTATTATTTTTATTTTATGCGTATGTGTGTATTGCCTGCATGTAGGTAAGTGCACCCATGTCATGCAATGCCAGCGGAGGACAGAAGAGGCTGTCAGATCCCCTGGAACTGGAGTTACAGACAGTTGTTAGCTGCCATGTGGGTGCTGGGATTCGAATCCTGGTCTTCTGCAAGAATAGTCAGTGTTCTTAACTGTTGAACCATCTCTCCAGCCCCGTAAGTATATTTGTAAACATGTTTGTGTGTAAATATGTAAGCATCTTAGTCAAGTGTTTGAGGAACTGTGTGGGTGTGTTGATATATTTGAGTAAAAGTGTGAATGATTTCAGGAAGTTGAGCATATTTGGGTGTGTAAGTGAATAAATCATCTCTTTTGAGTATGTAAATTTGAGTGCATCTGTGTGCTTCACTAAGTGTATGATCACAAATGTGTTTATGAGTGTTTGTGAGCATGTTCATTTAAATAAGCAAATGTGTGAATGTGTAAGCATCTCCTTGTGAATATGTGAACCCATTTATGCATTAAGCTGTTACTGAGAATATACTTCTTTGATGAAATAAATGCTTATGTGTTTATATTCATGCATAAAATGCATTACAGTGTACATAGATACTAGCATGTTTGTGTGTAAATGAATGTTATGTATAATTTGTGAGCTTGTCAATGTATGACTGAACTTTTATGAGTACATAGAATGTATATGTAAGTTTATGTGGAGGGAATACATGAATTTTGTGACAAGTGTGAGAAAATTTATATTCAAGTGAATGTGGGAACAGGGTGCTCTTTATAAGCATATTAATATATAAGTAAATGTGAGTTGTGCATATGAATGTCCATGTGTGAAAATTTGTAGGCCTTTCCATATGTAAATACATATGTAAACATTTTTATGAGTGAATGTATGCATGAATGTAAGCATATATTAATGTGCCTGTGTGTGAGTACATATGTCAACTTGTTTATGAGTAAGTGTGTAAGCATGTTGATGGGAGTATGTCTGTTGCACGTGAATAAACTTTTGAGAATGTTGGTATAAGTCACTGAATATTTTACTTTTAGTGAATTTTTTAGCATATGTTTATTTAAATGTATTTATTTTATTTTATGTGTATGAGTGTTTTGCCTGCATGTGTGCAAGTGCACCCATGTCATGCAAAGCCCTCAGAGGCCAGAAGAGGGCATCAGATCCTCTGGAACTGGAGGTACAGATGGTTTTTAGTTGCCATGTGGGTGCTGGGAATTGAACTCTGCAGGAACAGCCAGTGCTCTTAACCACTGAGCAATCTCTCCAGGCCACATTCTAAATTCTTTTTATTTATTATTTTTATTTTATGTGAGTGAGTGTATTGCCTACATTTATGCAAGTGCATCCATGTCATAAAATGTTCACAGAGGTCATAAGAGGGCATCAGATCATATAGAACTGGAGTTATGGACAGTTGTTAGCCACCATGCACGTTCTGGGAATTGAACCCAGGTCCTCTGGAACAGCAACCAGTGCTCTTAACTGCTGAGCCATCTCTCCAGCCCCACATATATTTATTTATTCATTTATATATTAATATTGAGTTTTTGTGCATTTCATATAATAGAGCTTACTGAAATTTATCCCTTATCCTCCACCTGCACCCCCACAGCCCCCCACCTGATTTCTTGCACGTATGTTTATTTAAATATTTCTTGTGTATCCATTGAGTGACTATACACATGAATGAGTAGTCACCATGTTTGTAAGTGTATGTCAGTTTATTAGTCAATTTGTTTGTGAAAATGTTTATAGGTGAAGAATCATTATTTGAATGAATGTGTGGTCATGATTGATTATAACTGAATGTGCGTGTATGAGCATTGTAAGGTTGAGTATGCTCATGGATTGCAGCCAATATACAAGTGACATTGTATGTGAACATATTTGACTATGTGAGTGAATGCATAAGCACATTAGTTTATATTTGTTTAGATCAGTGTTTGTGTATATGTGAGTGTGTCTGCATAAGAATACATTTGTGAACATGTTCATGTGAATGAATTGCAACTATACAGTTATATAAAATGTGTTTGTGTGAGTTGAACTAGTTCATGTGTGAGAGTGTCAAGTAAGTTGTTTTGTGTGTTTCAGTGAATGTGTGTGATCCTGTGCACGCGTTAATTTCTGAGCATGTGCCTAAACAGCATACCCATATGTACATGATTGTGTATGTATTTGTGTTTGTTAATGTATGAGTATGTATTTCAGTACATGAACATGTGTGTATGTGTTTATGTCTATATATAATGTTGATTTTGTTAATATGTATGTGTGATAAGCTTATAAACAGATTAATTTTGAACACATGTGAATCTGTTCATATTTGTGTGCAAGTTATTTTGTCTGTACATGTGTATGTGAACATCTTCACATGATTAAATGTGTAGCACATCTGTGTATGTTCATATGAGAATATGAGTGAATGTCTGTTTTGATTAATTTGAATGTGTTTTCATGAATTTGAAAATATATTGATGTCTTGAGGCTAGAAAGATGGATCAGCAGCTAAGAGCACTGACTGCTCTTGCAGAAGACCCAGGTTCGATTCTCAGCACCCACATGGCAGCTACAAACCGTCCTTAATTCCAGTTCGAGGGGAATTCGATTCCCTCTTCTGACCTTCGAAGCATGAGATGGGTGCATTCATAGACATGCAGGCAATACACTCATACACATAAAATAAAAGTAATAAATAAAATATTTTTTAAAAAAGAAAAGATGAGCAAATACATAATCATCCTCTTGTGTACATGTTAAAATATGGGTTGAGTCAATATGTGAGCACATGCATGTGAGGGTTAAAATATATAAACACATTTTTGAGTGAGCATATTGATATATCTTTATGTGTGCATATGTATGAGCATATTTTTGTGTATTCACACATGTGACTAAATATTATGTGTATGGAAGTAACAGCACAAGGATGTCTGTGTGTTCATGTGCAAGTGTGGGAGAATAACCATGGAAGTGATGTGAGTTTGTTCATATGTGAATAATTATGCAAATAAATATCATCTTGTCTGTGTGTTAATGCAGTCATGCTGTTTCCAAGTGAGTGTGTGTCTGAAACTTCCAGTAAGTGTGTATGTGAATTTATGAGCATAATGAACGGTGAATATGGGGCCAGCAAGATGGCTCAGTGGTTAAGAGCACTGGCTGCTCTTTCAGAGGACCTGGGTTTGGTTCCCAGTATCCACATGGTGGATAGTAACCATTCACAACTCCATTTCCAGGGGATCCAATGCCCTCTTCTGGCCTCCACATGCATTGCATGCATGGTTGCACTAACACAAACTTAGGCAAAACACTCATATATTTAAAGTATTGTGACTATATGAACTGTTTAATGCACAAAAGATTTTGTGAGTATATGCGTATGTTCTCGATTTGGAAAAATGTGGTGGCATATTCATATGTGAGTGTGTTCACGTATGGGTGTGATTGAATGTTTGCATATCTGAGGGTTTTTTTGTAGAAATGAATGAAAATATATCTGGATAAGCATGACAATGTGTGAAAGTGAATGAAGGTAGGAGAGTGTCTTTAAGAGAATTCATGA
Source organism: Nannospalax galili (assembly GCF_000622305.1). Lineage (NCBI taxonomy): Eukaryota > Metazoa > Chordata > Mammalia > Rodentia > Spalacidae > Nannospalax > Nannospalax galili. The sequence goes on along the minus strand of NW_008355642.1, from coordinate 5,799,442 downwards.
GGATTTTCCTGTGTCTTAGTATATTAATATTTTAGTGTGTTTATGTGTGAGTCAATGGTAATTTTCATTTTTACGAGCAGAAGCATATCCAAATAAAAATATATGCATGTTTTTGTTTTGAGTATGTGTGTGTCTGTGTGAATGAATTTGTAATCATAATTCTATGAGTGAATGTATGAGCATGTTCCCATCTCTGAATGAGTATGTTTATATATTTCTGAGTATATTTGGTTTTTGATTTTTTCTTTTTTTTTTTTTTTGGTCTTTTTGAGACAAGGTCTCCCTGTAGCCCCAGCTATGTAGACCAGGCTGGCCTTGAACTCACAGAGATCCGCCTGCCTCTGCCTCCCGAGTGCTGGGATTAAAGGCGTGCACCACCACGCCTGGCTATTTCTGAGTATATTTGTATGTGTGAACATGTAAGCAAGTTCACGCGTGAGACTGTTAATATGCAATTTAACATACAGTAAGCATAAGTTTGGCTATGTAGATATATATATATAGTGAATTTGTATATATTTTTATGTATGTTTGTGTGCACATGAGTGAGTGGCTATGTGTGTGAATTAATGAGTGGTGAAATTGTTTGGGCATTTTCACATAATTCAATTTTTTAAAAAAATTTTAGCTATTATTTTTATTTTATGTGTATGTGCATATTGCCTGCATGTAGGTAAGTGCACCCAGGTCATGCAAGGCCTGCGAAAGACAGAAGAATTTGTCGGATCCCCTGGAACTGGAGTTATGGACAATTGTTAGCTACCATGTAGGTGCTGGGATTCAAACCCGGGTCTTCTGCAAGAAAAAAACAGTGTTCTTAGCCACTGAGCCATCTCTCCAGCCCTCACATAACTCAACTTCTGTGTGCATGTTAAAATTCAAGTGAACATAGGATCATGCACATGTGTGAGGAAAGATCATCATGTGAGTATACGTGTCTTATATATATGTCCATGTTCACATATTTGAATTGACATATGAACACATTCATTTGTAAATATATAAGGGAATGTGTCTGTGGGCAAGCATGTGAGTATGTGTTCTCATATGTTCATATAGTGACTCTGTGGTTATGTTCGTGTCTGAGTGTATTCCTATTTTAATATTCAAGTGTGATTGAATATATATGTATTTGAATGTGGTTCTTCCTCTTGAGGTTGTTCTTCTAGCCTCTGTATTATCACCATTCACTAGTAGAACTCAAAGTATGACTATGCATTTTAAAATGCAAAAGACTATAAAGTGCACCCACAGTGCATTTTTATTATTCTCCAACAGTTCAAAGCTTCCTACTACTGGGTCTCAAGCCAAGCCATTCTTCTGAGGGCATTACATCACACTCCTGCTATGGAAATCTGTGTAACCATCACGATTCTGCCTGCTAGGGCTTCACTGTAGGCTGACTGCCCAGAAGCTGAGCTATGGAGACAAATGGGTTATTTCAAGTACAATGCTTCAAAAAGTGAAGTGTTATTGGATATAAGTGTCCAAATGACTCCTGAAAAATATATTGGCCTCTGTGTTAGAGAAAAGAGAAAAGCCCAGACTTCAGCATTCAGAGCTGTTATGAACAAGCTTTTGTTAACTGCTATGTAGTCACAGGGGTTTCCAACAACACACTTCTTGATTACAGACTTTCAGGCCCCTTACATTCCTTTAGAGGATTGTAGCTGCACTTGGAAGTTAACCAATATGGCCTGTGGCTGAAGAGATGGCTCATCAATTAACACTTCCTACTCTTGCAGCAAACCCTGGGGTTTCCTCCCAGCACTCACTTGGTGGCTCACAGCCTACTGTAACTCCAGTTCCATGGGATCTGACACCCTTTTCTGGCCTCTGTGGGTATTGCATGCATGTGATGCACATAAACTCATGTAGGCATATACACACAAATAAATGTCTAAAACATAATAAATCCAGTGGGACCAAACATCCAACCCTGTCCTCTCAATCCCAGGGTCAAACTTCTTGTCCGTATATCATTTACTGACACTCAAGAAAAAAATCCATCTTTTTTGGTAGAATCCTCGTAACCGCAAAGGGCCAGAACAGAGCCCCATCAAAAAGATCCTAGCTGAAGAAAATGGTAGCAAAAATGACATCTACTTGTCCTTTGCCAGACCATGTGAATGTATGCCTTATGAATATTTCCTTTATCAGGTTGAGCATATTGTGTGCTAACAGTGATCAGGATAGGAACTTAATTATGATAAACCCACATTTATTATTATTATTTAATATCCACAAAATTGGAAGACATTTCATTACAACAGCATTGATATATTCAATAACAATTTCCAGAGTTAAGATGCATCTCTTTCTGAATTGGATGTAAATTTATGAGTTTACAGTTGAATTAATACAGTTATATAATATTGTACTCAGTATAAACCCTCTAAGACATAAAATTAAGTGAGGTTTTAACCTTTAAAAAAGATCTCAATTTCACTAATAAAATATACTGTTTTGTACAGAAAAAAACTAATTTTTAATGCAACTAAAACTTAGATGCTTGAACATGTGTCTCTAATCTCTCTGTATCTGATTATTACTAGTCACAGTCAGTTACTTTCTGAGATCCTCGGCACCTGAGCACGGATATAAAGTCACCAGGTAGATTTCAATGGTCATGTTTTTCACATCTACTAATTAACATGTTAACATGAAGCAAATTTTTATGTTTCTTCCTCAAATATAACTAATTTTTAAATTTTATTTTTTGTGTGTATTTCATACAGAACATCCAAACAATCTTATTCATCTTTATAGCAAAAATAAAGGGTATACCCATTGCTTCCCCCCACCACTGAAGCTGATATACTCTGTCATCCCTATTACTGTCCACTGTGTTGTCAATGCCCCCAGCCATTCCCCAGTGCTTGTCCATCCTCTGGTCTAGTCAGCCTATCTATAGTTCCTTGTTTAAGGAAAATCATCGCTTCCTCATCTAGCAGCAAGCTGTTGCCAATAGTCCTTTAGATAAGATGGGGGTCTGGTGTTTATTTTCCCAGTTCTATGCTGGGTTACTTTCTGGGAGTCTCTTGGGCCACCCTGGCCAACAACTAAAAGGAAGATGTCTCCTGTCTGGCAGTGTTTCTTCTTATGTGGCCTTTAGCTATACACATGGACTCTTAAAAAGAATTATACTGGGTCTGGCTATCATTGGTTATACTTTCCTTTTGGGTGTTTAAGACTATAATATATATATAGATAGATAGATAGATAGATAGATAGATATAGATAGATAGATAGATAGATAGATAGATAGATAGATAGATAGATAGATCCCTTTAGTCTTAGTTTATGTTTTCCTTTTGGGTGTTTAAGACTATGCAGTTGGCCCAGATAAACCAATTTATTTGTACTCTTTAGGTCGTTTGAGGATCTGTTCCTCAGGGTGACATGGGCTTAGGAGGAGCCCATGGCTCCTTTATTCTATGAGTTCAATCTATGTGAAGATAAGTCAAAAGTCCTGCTCGACCATGGCTGGCTTCACTTGGAAGCATGGAAGAAAAGTTTCCTCTGTGTTTACTCTCCTCTTTGCAGACTGGACAGTAGCTCAAGTCCATCTGGTGGGGTCTCCATGGCCTCCTTGATCAAGAGGACAGGTGACTCACCACAGTTACAGGACATTTTGAGAGACGCTCCATAGTCTCCTGTAACTTAGTTGACCTTGGAGAGCAAGGAGCAAAACTGTCCTTTATGTCCTTCTGACCAGATTAGTTTAGGCTTCAAAGTATGGCTGTTAAACATCCAAGAAGGTTAGTTCCACCAGTCTGGTACTTTTAATTACCATGCACTATGCAGATAAAGCTTGGGCAAAACCCAAACATTCTCAGATAAATGGTGACTAGACATATATTATGTTCCTTGAGCTAGTTGTATGTATAATTTGTCAGTAGGTTGTTGGACTAATACGGTTGCCTCTCGTTTTTTTTTTTTAAACTATCCATGCATTATTTATCTTTCACAGTGTCTAAGCCTTCTACCATGGTATTCCCATTTAAAGTGCCCCCATTTCCCCATTTCTTCCTTAATAATACCTTTCTCCTATGGTCCCACCTCTCTTGAGCTCCCTTTATCCCCAAGGTTCTGTGTGTAACCCTCCCCCCCTCCCCTTAAAATAACCGCATTTTTATCCATATCTCCCTTGTTAACATCTGCTTCCTACTGTTATTTTCTTTCAGAGCCTTTCTTTTCCTTTACTTTCCTGGTTCCTTTTTATTATCCTGGTTCCCATAGTTATGTCTGGATACATACTCACTTATAAGGACTTGGTGCTAGGATCCACATACGAAGGAGAACAGACGTCATTTTATTTTCTGAGTCTGTGTCACTTCACTTAGTATAACAGTTTCTAGTTCCATCAATTTACCTGCAAATTTCATGATTTCATCTTTCTTTATTGCTGAGTAAAACTCCATCATATAAATGAACCACATTTTCATTATCCACTCATCAATTGAGGGACACTTAGGTTGCTTCCATCTCTTAGCTATTGTGAAAAGAGCAGCAACACACATGGATGTACAAGTGTCTCTGCAATACGATGAGTTCTTTGGGTATATGCCAAGGAGTGGTATAACTGGGTAAAATGGTAAGTTCATTTGCAGTTTTTAAGAGTTTTCCACACTGGTTTCCATAGGGGTTGAACGAGTTTGCAATCCCACCAGCATTGGTGAGCATTCCCCTTTCCCCACATCCTCTCCAACATTTGGTATCATTTGTTCTCTTGATCTTAGCCATTCTGACTGGTGTAAGGTGAAATCTTAAAGTGGTTTCAATTTGCATTTCCCTAATTACTAATGATGCTGAACACCTTTTAAGATGCTTCTTAGCTATCTTTAATTCTTCTTTTGAGAATTCTCTGTTCAACTCCTTAGCCCGTCTTTTCATTGGGTTACTTCCTTTCTTGAGTCTTTGTTTTTTGAGTTAATTATATATTCTGGCTGTTAAACTTCTGTCAGATGTGTTGCTGGTGAAGATTTTCTCTCATTCTGTGGGTTTTCTCTTTGGAAAAGAGAAAAGCATCTTTGGAGGCTTCTTTTGATGTACAGAAGCTTTTTAGTTTAATCAGGTCCTATTTGTTGACTCTTTACCTTGTTTCCTGAGCAATTGCTGTACAGTTTACAAAATCGTTTCCTACACCTATATCTTGCAGGTTATGCAGGTTGTTGCCAATGTTTTCTTCTTACAGTTTCAGATTTTCAGGCTTCACACTATGGTCTTTGATCCATTTGGAGTTGACTTTTGTGCAAGGTGAAAGATAGGGGTTTAGTTTCATTCTTCTACAGGTGGAGATCCAGTTTTGCCAGCACCATTTGCTGAACATACTGTCTTTCCTCCAGTGAATGTTCTTGGCCACTTTGTCAAATATCAGGTAGCTGAAATTGCATGTACTCATTTTTGGATCTTCAATTTTGTTCCATTGATCTACGGGTCTATTTTTGTGCCAGAACCATGCTATTTCTATGACTATGGCTCTGTAATACAGTCTAAAATCTGGTATAGTAATCCCCCCCCAGCATTACTTTTAGTGCTTAGGGTTGCTTTGGCTATCCGAGGTCTTTTGTGCTTCCATATGAATCTTAGGATTTTTTTTTTCCAATTCTGTAATGAATGTCATTGAGATTTTGATTGGCTTTGCATTGAATGCATAAATGGCTTTTGGTAGGATGGTCATTTTCACAATATTAATTGTTCCAATCCATGAGCATGGGAGGTCCATCCATCTTGATGTCTTCCTCGATCTCTTAAAAGATTTAAAATTTTCATTGTAGAGGTCTTTAATGTCTTTGGTGAGATTTATTCCAAGGTATTTTTTTTTTTTGCAGCTATTGTGTATTTTTTCCTGGTGTTTTTTCTCTGATTGCTTGTTATTGGTATACAGAAAGGCTACAGACTTTTGTAGATTGATTTTGTAACCTGCCACTTTACTGAACGTGTTATTCATTTCTAGGAGTTTTCTGGTGGAATTTTGCCATCTCTTATTTTATTGTATCGTCTGCAAAAAGGGATAATTTGAGCTCTTCTTTTCCAATTATTACTTCTTTAATTTCCTTCTCTTGTCTTATTGCTCTTGCAAGAGTTTCAAGTACTATGTTAAAGAGAATTGGGGATAGTGGACAGCCTTGTCTGGTTCCTGATTTCAATGGGAGTGCTTCCAGTTTTTCTCCATTTAGAATGATGTTGGCTGTGGGTTTGTTGTATATAGCTTTAATTATGTTGAGGTATGTTCCCTCCAGTCCAATTCCCTCTAGAACTTTGAACATAAATGCATGTTGAATTTTGTCAAAGGCCTTCTCTGCATCTATTGAGATGACCATGTGGTTTTTGTCTTTGAGTCCATTTATATGATTTATGACATTTATTGATTTAAATATATTGAACTATCCCTGCATCTCTGGAATAAAGCCGACTTGGTTTACACTTGGGACTAAGATATAAACCAGGGGCTGTGGGAAGCAGGTTGTCTAATAACAAAGTGATGAGATTCTCTCCTATTTCTGCAGGAGGATACAGTTGGCTTGTTTGAATAATTCTGTGGGCTCTTGGGGAACTGAAACACTAAGAGATCAGAAGAAATTAGACCCCATACATTTGATAAGGAGAGTTCCCTGTCTAGGGGAATTTATCCAGGAGCAGAGATGGAAGGGAACTTGTACTTCTGGTATTTTCACTCTCAACTCCCATGTGTCCACATAGCACCAAATCGTAACCTTAAGCCTTGTATCACAGTCCCATTGTACACATTCAAAAACTAGAATAAGTGACTGGAAAAATCTGTGCAACACATTAGTCTCAAGGGATGGATTCATGGACTCTGGCGTAATAACATACATGTGCTATAATAGGTGGACTGAAGCAGAGGACAATCTGAACTTGACATGACCATACCCACCTCAAAACCCCTCTAGGACCCAGTAGGCAAGGCAAGGATACCCTTCAGACAACTCCCCCCAAGCGGTTGCTGTAAGGAATAGGAGGTCTTACGTTTTTTTAAAATGCACTTTTGTATTTTAATATATCTTCATCTTTTATGAAAGTTTAATTCATTTTCATAGTTTTCCAGGGTTTAACATTTTGATTTTAATATGCATAATGTATTAGTCACTTTTCTGTTGCTGTGATAGAAACACTGATGGAAGCAATTTATAGAAGGAAGAGTTTATTTGACCTTACAGTTACAGGGGAATTACAGTCTGTCATGGCAAGGAGGCCTGGTGTCTGGAGGTGGCTGGAGCAGAAGCAGCAGAAATGAAGCTATCACATCATCACACAACTACAGAGCTGGCAAGGTTAAGAACTCTCTAAGCCCACCCCCAGTGACGCACTTTCTCCAGGATGGCTGCACCTTCTAAAAACCTCCCAAAACAGCGCCACCATGTGGGGACAAAATGTCGAAATACTTGGAGCCTGTGGGGGACATTTTCATTCAAACCACCACACATAACATTTTATTTCACTGTGCAGAAATTCATTTATTTATTTATTTATTCATTTATTTATTTATTTACAGAGCATAGGGTAGTGATTTATTTACAGAAGAGTGGGCACCCCACATTTATGGCTGCGCTGTAACGTCCACACTCAAATACAGATCCTGTGACCTCCTGACAGCCATACAAAATTGTGAGGTGCCACTTGGTGTTTTCAGCTTATATATCCTTTGCCCCTTGCCCCACACACAGCTAAGGTCAGCTGATTAGGTGGGAGACCTAACTAATTCTCCCCCTTGACTCCTTGATAAGAGTGGGAAGGAGGTGTGACTATAGCTTGCCAGCATAGTGGTCGGAGGACTTTCCAGTTAACACCCTTTCCTCTGGCTCTTTCATTTTTTCTGCCAACTTCTTCCTCAAAAGTCCCTGAGCCTTGGAAAGGGTGGTAGCTGTGGGATGATCTTCCTCCCATTGTGGCAAGGCACTGAACTTTCAGGTCTCTGCATCATCTCTTTTCCACGGGCTGTTGGCAAGTTTGAGTGGGATTCCATCTACTATAAAAAACACACAGCAAGAAGCAAGAACATCTAAACAGTGACTGCTATAATAGCTTAACCTATGGGTGTCAACACAAATGCTTGGTTGGTACTTTAGCAGGTGCATCATTTCCATCTAACAAAGTAATTATAGTGACTTCCCACTGGGGCCTATATTCTCCCCTGCCAGAGGGTTTGGCTGGCTCTACAGTACCAGATGTGTGTTCCAACCCTAGGAGCAGGCATTGTTTTCCTTAATATTCTAGTTATTATTTTTAATTTATGTGTACGAGTGTATTGCCTGCATGTGTGTAAGTGCACCCACATGTCGTGCAAAGCCTGCGGAGGTCAGAAGAAGGCATCCAATCTGAACTGGAGTTACAGATGGTTGTTGGCCACCATGTGGGTTCTGGAAACTGAACCTGGGTCCTCTACAAGAGCAGCAAGTGCTCTTAACCACTGATCCATCTCTCCAGTTCAGGAATAGGAGTTTTAAGGTGAGAGCTCTCTCCTGGGTTTAATGTTCGGATTAGGAATTGAAAGTGTCACTGGTGGAAAAGAATAGCACCCACCCTCATATAATCCAACTAATCTTTATTAGTCAATGAGGGGTGACTACTGGCCAGGAGGAGCCTGCAGTAGCCACTGTGACCAAACAGCATGGGGAGCTTAAGTACCTTTGTATATGTAAATAGAGTCCTGGGAGTTGGATAGGGGATTTAGGGCCTGTATTCCCAGACATAAGGGTCTCAGAAGAAATTGTTTGCAAAACAGGGTGTCTTTGCCGAGCTTTATGATTGGGGTTTATGGAAGTCTCTGACAGGCTTTTTTGCAGAGCAAGAATTGCTTTATAGTTTGAGGTTTATGGAGGTCTCCCTGCAGTTCCCCATCTTCCCTACTCACAGAAGCCTGGCTGCTCTGCCTACCAATAGAAGAGGTTAGTAAAAGCTGGATGGTCTAAAGAGAGATAAAAACCAAATAAGAATTCTGAGTTGAGATTGGGGTTGGTTTTCACCAAGAGTCAGGTCTAGAGCAGTTCAGTACATCGACTTTAGCTAGGCATGCTTCAGTTGCCTATGGCCTCATGGCTCCAAAAGTGGGCTATGTGCGATAGCCCAGGACTGGGATGAAGGTGGAAGGAGGTATGTGGGTGCTACAAAGTAAAAGGGAACTAGGTGAGGCACATTAGCCATGCTGCAGAATTACCTCTAAGGAGAGAGCACTGAGGAAAGAAATGGGAAGGTTGGGGTGACTCAAAGAGCTTAACAGCAGCAGCAGAGAGCATCCACCCAGCAGCTGTACTCGGCACAAAGACCCCTGGATGTGTCAATTTTTTCAAAAAAAATTTATTAAGCTTTTGTACATTTCATACAGCAGTTCTTAATCAAATTTAGACCCCCCACATCTATGCTCCCCCAAGACCCCTACTAGAGCTCATGAATTCCACCATACATGCTAAATCCTATCCAGTAAAACATTTGTAACAAAATTTTGTGAAAGTGAACCTAGTCTGTCTGCAGCCTAGTAGCAACTGGGTGAGCACTGAGCAGGGCCTGTGGCTGGTTGTACCCATCCTGAAGCCATGCCATAAAGATGGATGGCACTTGCATTTTCCCAGCCTGTATATCCTGGTCCTCTCTTCCTATAGGTTTTTGTATTCACACAGCTTCAGTCCTTCACCCTCGAGAGGTTTGAACTAACTAACAGTACCCTGTCCTGCTCTCCAGAAAAATAACAAAATGTGTTTTTCTGTTGGAACATCATAGGCCCTCCGCAATTTGCTTCTTTTGACAAATGAGTACAGTGATTTCAGAGCCAAGTCTGAACCAGCATTCTGAAATACTGAACACTTTGTGGAAAGGGGTCAGTAGATTCTCATCTTCTAGTTGTTAGCAGTTCCCTGAGTTTCCAGAAAATCTAAGCATCTTATCTATGCTGGGGTTAAGCAGAAGGTGTTAGAACAGTGTCACCAGTGGGTTTTATGACAGGGAACTGGCTCAGCAAGTGTTGTCTATCAGGACAGAAATTGGGCCCCCACAACTCAAAAGTTGCCTGAAAATTTAAGTTTCTCAAAAGTGTTCTTTGTTCCAAGTTTCAGTCCCCTAGACAAAACTCAGAGAACTGGCAGAGTAGCTTCAGTGATGGGGGTCATCCCCAAGATGTTACCCCATCTCATATCCATGAGATGCAAAACTGAAGTGAAAGTTCTCTATTGACACTATAAAAGGGGCAGGGGGAGGCAAAGTTCAATATATATTTTCCCTAAAGGAAGTTAGTACCTATAAAAACAGGCCACTCCAATGCTCTGGTGTTCTAGCTCCATCATGTGGGAAAGCCTGGCATTTTGATTTATCAATGTGAAACAAAAATCTGAAACAAGAAAATGGTTTATTACAAGCCAAAACAAAACACCATACTCTAGCAACACAAACACTTGTCAACAACATGAGCTCCAGAAGGACACAGTTCCCCAAGAGCATGGTTCCCTTTGTAAAGGGATTGCACAAACCTTCCATAGTTTCAAGAAGTAAGTGGATGGGGTCATAAGACAAACTATAAACAGGTGTTGAAAGGCTCCACAAAATTCAAGTACCCTCTCCTTCCTGGTTACTGAGGGAGGGAGAATTATTCTTTTTGTAGGATGTATCCACTTGAAGGATTCCCATGCTCCAGTGGACAGCCCCACATTCATGCACAAATGGGCAATTTTAACTGGGCTTAGTAGGTTATAAAAGAAAAGATATGAAGTTGGTAGGGGGATGTAGTAGGAGGTATATGGGGAGAGTTGGAGGGGGAAAGGGATAGATATGATTTTATTTCTTTTAATATCTGTATGAAATTCCTAAGAATAAAGAAAAAAGTAAAGATTTCAATAAAGGTCATAAGTCATAAAAACATATGTCACACAATTCCAGGCAAAAGTCAAACAAAAACATTAAGCCAGTCACAGTGCCCAGGGACAATTGGCTGCAAAAGAGGCCTTACTGGCCCAGTATAGGTTTCTTAATAGCCCAGTAGGCTTCTTAGTTTACAACATACTTTCTTTCCACAAGGCTCACATTCATGAAATTTAAACAGTTTGGAAGCTTAAACACGTCACCTTTACAGGGATTCACAGACTGGAAGCCGTCTATTCTTTCCACTACCATGAATACTGCCCTATGGGTCAGGATAATCTCAGTAGATAAAGAAATGTCTCCACTTAATCCTATAATCTTCCCTATTTCAGGCCCATGTCAAAGCAATGAAAAAGGGCCTTACCAGAGCCCATGAATAAACTAGATATTCAACAATTATAGCTCAGTAATTCTCAGCAGTGCTAGACTTCCCAATGCAAGCCTTATAGAAGTATAGAAAGCAAAATATACTTCAAATTCACTCTTAATTAACTAGACCATTCAAACAGTCCTTTTACCTCAATATTTGGTGAAATTAGTTGGGGTTGACTATGCCCTGATTTGATGCCAACTTTATCAGATTAAAAAAAATGCTTCGGGCAGTGAAAAAAAGATAGTATAATGGTTAAAAGAATGTACTACTCTTCCAGAGGACCCAAGTGCATGTTGGTTAACTCACAACCACCTGCACCCCAGCTTCAGGGAGATCTGACACCTCTGAGGTTCACATGCACCTGCACTCACGTGCATAAACTCTCTCCCTCCCTATGACCTGACTTCCTTCCCCAGAACCCACAGAATGATGGAAGGAGAGAACCAAATTTATAAAATTGTCCTGTGACCTCCAAAAAGACACATGACATTGGATCTCTCTCTCTCTCTCTCTCTCTCATACACACACACACACACACACAATTTTTAAAAATAAATCTTTTTAAAAATGAAATGCCTATGGAATTAATGAGGTAAAGTTTTTGTATGCTTGTGAATTCCTTTCCAGAAAAGTTTAAATAATAGAGAAAGACTTCCCATGAATGAGAGTGACACCATTTTGGCCTAACGTCCCAGACTGAATTGACTGAAGTAAAAAAGAGAAAATGAGCTGAGATCCATCATTCCCCTTTCTCTGATTCCTTGTCCATCCAGATATCAGTGAATAGCCTGCTCACTTCTATTGTCACAATCACAAATCACTCTTGCTGTCACTCCTTCCCCACTTTAGTGGACTATGCTCTCAAACTATCAGCCAAAGTAAATCCCATTCCTTTTAAGTTGCTTTGTATTTGGACTTTGGTTATAACAATAAGAAAAGTAACCAAAAAATGTCAGAATGGCTGAGTGTTTTTTCAGAGCTAAAGATTTCAACTCTTTAATGAGCCAGTTTTCAATTAATTTAGGAAACCTCCAGCAGATGGGAGTATATTTGTTTGGAATCAGGCTCTTCAAGCACCCTCAAATCAAATTCCACAATCAGACCCTCATTTGTTAGACAAAACAAACCCTAAGCCTGAAATGTTTATCTTAGGTGCCTTGCAACTGTGAAGATTACCAAATATATGAACATACCACTATACTTCCTGTGTGTTAAAATTTTGACTACTTAATTTATTAGAATATGCATCAAAGCTCACATTGAATAGACATAAAACTGAGTAGTAGTTAGCCCATCTGTATGCTGACCTAACTCATCTAGAGACAATGAGCCCTACAGTTTGGCTAAAGTAAGACAAGAAGCATAAAAAAAGTTAAGAGGCAAGGAACTGGAGAGATGGCTCAGTGGTTAAGAGCATTGACTTTTCTTACAGGGGGACCTGATTTTAGCTTTCCAGCATCCACATGGTGGCTTACAACATCTGTAACTCCATTTCCAGGGAATCCTTCTCCTTCTTCTGGGCTTGGTGGGAATCTGTTGTCCTCTTCGGGCTTCCATGGGCATTCGAGGCAGAGATGCACTTAGATACAGGCAGCCAAACCACTTATACATATATGATTAAAGGAAATAAGTAAACAAAAAATTATAGTCTGAAAAAGAAAAGATTAAGAGGTAAGATAATAGAAAATATCTGACTTAGTCAGAGTCACACATTCATTACACTACAAATGTTTGTTGAGTGAATTAATAAAGCAAAAAAGGAGGTTTGTGACCCAATTACTGAAAGTGAGGGGTTTGATTTCTATTTTAAAGCTAAGTGCAACATTTTAGGGACTTGTCCTTGAAAATGACATGATCAGAGTGCTGTCTTAGAAAGAGACTTTACTTACTTTATGAAGAATAATCTGGAAGGGACACTTGGAAAAGGACAGCAGTTAGTAGAGTGTCACAGACCTTGTCTTGTAGACATCACAGCCTAGGGAAGGTGGACAAACTGTTCCAGCTAATTCAACTAAAATAAAGCTATAAGAAATATAAAACGAGATATCTTCATGAAGAGCTAAAAAGTGATTAAATGGAGCTCAGTATCAAGAACCAAAACAGAAAGCACAGCACAGAAATCTAGTTTTACTTAAGACCATTTGCTGATTCCTGAAGAAAGAGTTCAGAAACTGAGCTATAATTTTGATGGCCTTATGAGCAAAGGGTAAACAAGTTGAAGCCTAAAGGGCAGATAAGTATGGAGTCTATTAAGTCTTCTAGCTACTTTCAGCTCAGACTCTGAGTGACTAGCCCTCTAGAATAATGATGAACCGATTCTTGAATGAACTTGTAACCTAGCTACCCCATCACATAGGGTGTCCAAAGAAACTCAAGAACCAACTCACAAGGGATGTCATCTGAACTTCACGTGCACTCTGTGGCACAAGCATATACATACATCATACATACAGCTGGCACTCACTCAAAAATAATTACGTGAGTTTTCTTAAGAGTTTGGGGTGATACCTTAGTCAGTAAACTGCTTGCAGCATAAGCATGAGACCCTGAGTACAATTTCTAAAACTCATTAGCATATGGCAACTGAAAAATAAAAATATAAGAAAAGCTGGGCTTGGTGGCTTAATCACAGTGTTGGGAAGGCAGAGATCTTCAGATTCCTGAGTCTCATTAACCACCCAGCTTAGCATACTTGGAAAATTTTAGGCTAATGTCTCAAAAGAACAAGGTAGAAAGCACCTGAGGATCAGAATTTAAGGTTATCTTCTAGCTTCCATGTACACATGCACACGTGTGCACTTGTACACATATGCACTCAAACACATACACAAAATAATGTAGTCACATAGTAAAAAAATAACTTTGACACACAAGGAAAAATACATTTTAAGTTATTGTCAGTTTAGTCCAAGCTAGAAACTCGCTGATACTGGATGGTGGCGTTCATAGTGCCAGAGGTGATATGTAGATGGCTGGGGGAAAACTGTCCCCTATAATTCTGCTCAACGACAGACCTAGAGAGCTGCACTATCAACATGCCAAACAAGATGCTCCAGCTGGTGCAATAGTGATGTGTCTAGTGTATGTACAACCAGCAAATTTTTGATTGGACATAATCCCTACTCCTAGAGGTGGAAAACACATCTTGTACTGCAGACCAGGCCAAAGCCCTGTGGAAGAGGAGGATATAGGCCCCAGTGAGAAGCCACTGCAATTGTTTTGTTATATGGATGTGATGCACCTGCTAAAGTACCGTCCAGGCATTTGTGTTTACACCCATAGGTTAAGTTATTATAGCAATCACTGTTTGGGTGTTCTTGCTTCTTGCTGTTTGTGTTTCTTTAGTAGATGGAATCCCACTGAAATGGGCCAACAGCCCATGAAAAATAGATGATTCAGAGACCCCAAAGTTCAATGCCTTGCCACAATGGGAAGAAGATCATCCCACAGCCATCACTCCCTCCAAGGTTCAGGGACTTTTGCAGAAGAGGTTGGAGGAAAGAATGTAAGAGCCAGAGGAAGGGGTGGAGTGTTACCTGGAAGTGTTCTCTGACCACTATGCTGCAAGCTATAGTCATGCCTCTTTCCTACACTCATCAAGGAGTCGATGGGGGCGTCAGTTAACCCTCCCACCCAATCAGTCGACCTTAGCTGCATGTGGGGGAGGGACTAAAAGTATATAAGCTGAGAATGCAGTTTTGTATGGCTGTCGGGGAGTCACAGGATGTATATTTGGGTGTGAACTTTCCAGTGCAGCCATAAATGGGGGGGGGCACCTGGTCATCTGTAAATAAACCCCCACTCTATGCTCTGTTAGCAAGCCCAATAAACTCATTAAGATTTTCAACAAAAAAAAATAAAAGAAAAAGAAAAAAAAAGTTATTGCCAGTTGAAAAAAGAAATCGAAAGATTCAAATTCAAAGGCTTCCGATACTAAAATCAAACTTATTTAATAATAACAGTATAATTTCTCACCATCCCCCAAATAAAAGATTAGTTCTGAAAGATGTTTAGGGAAAGAAAAATAACAAATAACATAGCAGACTGAAAAATATTTAAATATGATCCTGGAACTACAACTATAAGCAGAATTGAGATTTTAGTGGATTCATTTAATAGAAAGCTAAATACATCTGTTAAATAATGTCAAGTGTGGTCACAAAAATTAACTCAAGAGAAAATTACTGAGTGGGAAGATGGGTCAGAAGAAAACATTCAGCACTCTTCAAGGAAGAAGAAATTACATGGAGTTTGACAAGAGGGTGCTGTGGGTGGACATGGACAAGAAGGTGGGCAGAGGTGGGGAAGAAGGGGTAGGAGGATCAACAAAACAAATTATGCTTGAAAATTTTATAATGAAACCTAATTGGTAATTTTAAGAAGTTGTTTCTGAAAGAAAAAACAAGAGACAATAAGGAGAATTTCTAACATACACTTAATGCTCAGAAAATGAAATAGAGAAGACCATAGGGCAAAATTTTACAACAGATGGAAGGCACTACCTCATCCACAGATTATAAGGTCCAGTAAATTTTAGGCAGGATCAATAAACAGAAATTATCTTCATATACACATTATATTGAAAGTGCAAAAAAGCAGAGAGAAAGAGAGTGATAATTATCAAATTAGAGGTAATGAAGTGTTGATCTTGAGTAGGAACAGAATTGACTAAGACAGAGGGATGGAGAGATGGCTCAGTGGTTAAGAGCACTGAGTGCTCTTCCAGAAGCCCTGGGTTTGGTTATCACATGACAGCTAGCTGTCAGTAACTCCAGTTCCAGGGGGGGTCTGATGCTCCCTTCTGGCCTCCCAGGGCATTTCATACACAGGGGCACTTGCACACAGTCAAAATACTCGTACACATAAAACAAAAATAAATTCTAAAAAGAGCACTGACTGTTCTTGCAGACGATCTAGGTTCGATTTCCAGCACCCAGATGTTAAGAACCATCCTTAAATCTGATTCCAGTGGACCCAATGCCCTCTTCTCACTTCTGCATATATTGCATGCATGTGTTGCATTTACATACATGTAGGCGAAACACTCAAACACATAAAATAAAAGTAAGTAGATAGAAAAGACAAGGAGATTGGCCTTTAGATATGTTTTAGAATGTTGTTTACTCAAACATTCCATGAAAGACTATTTTATAGTGGTAAAATATTTTAAAAAGATGAAATTGGGTCTAATTAATAAAATACATTTTCAGCAAGTCAGCTTGTCTGTGTTATACATGGAGGGCCCTCATTCTAGAAGTATGTGTCTGTGGTTTCATGGGACATGAAAAAGGTAACAATTTACATATGATTGAATTTACTAGATGCAACTGACTTCCAAGGCTAGAAAAACAAGTTTCTGTGTGGCATTTTAAAAGGAATAAAAAGAAAACAAAGAATTTTTTTGTGTTTCTTTGTTTTGACACAAAGTCTCACTCTATCGCCTAGGATTTCTTGGAACTCATTCTGACCTGAAGGTCACTATTTATCTCAGGCTGACCTCAAACTCTTGATCCCCTTGCCTCAGCCTCCCAAGTGCTGGAATTATAGACATGTCCAACTGAAAGTGAGCCTTTGCATAATTTCCTCTTTTGGCTTACCACCCCACTTTCATTCTGTTCCTAAGTAAAAATATACAAAGTGAACAATGTTGTGATTCGCATGGTGCCTTATTACAACCTTTGGATGTGGCCATGTATACTCAATCCCTATGCTATCTACACATTGACACTGTTTCTGCAGGGTTTTATATTTGGAAAAGAGGTAAAAATGCAATGGTCTGTCTTGAGAGAGTGAACTCCTTAACACAGAATGAAAGGTGTTCATACAAACACTCAATAGCCAGTTGTCAAGAGCACAATAGAAGAAACTGCCCAACTCATGCTATTTCAGGGATTCTATATTCCTCTGAATCTCTGAAATTTCCTGATAGTAATCTAAGCTGAAAGAAGATCTTTATGGATTTCTAAGGGGAATTTCAAGGGATTTTTCCTCCAAATATAGCAGGCATTTATCCTACCTAAAAGATATTTTCGGTGTCTCTAAAACCCCCACCCACCCACACCATCAACATAGTAAACTGTCTTCAAAAGAACCAATGCCACAGAGTTGTTTTCTATACTGTAGTGACCTACATACATACCATGGCATATACATCACACACATACACAATATTTTGTTTAACGTTAGATGAACTCTGTCTCAAAGAAAAGACTTTGGGAAGGCAGGCTTGCCTTCGCTGTTGCCAGAGGCCAAGCCAATCTGAAAGGTGCCTGACAGAAAAGCCGTTAGTCTGCTTTCATCTGTGGTGTGCAATATGCTGCTAACAGTTTTGGTTAAGTGTCTTAAAAGGAAGGGTTTCTGGACATTTCTCTGATTTCTTTTTTCATGGTTTGTCTTAATCTTGCTAGGCATTGGTTTGTAGGTCATAGCCTTCACCCCAGAGCCCTCAAAAACATGTCTTTTCACATTGGCACTGCTTTCCAACAGTCCCTTTCTCTCTTGCCATGGAAAGGCAGGAACTAGGAAAATGTTACAGTAAGTCTAAGGTTTTTATCACAGGGAGTTGTATACCAGAAAATGAATTTGACCACAAATCTGATGATCTAGTGTTAGAGCCTCTGAATATCGGTTTTCTCATATGAAATATGAATGTGATAATAACGTGTTTTTTTAGTGGAACAAGTCTGATAGAAGGGAATATCATCCATCTGACCCAATTTCCTGGTTCTGAGATATCACCTACCTATCAGGTTTTTTATAACTGGCATCTGGACATGCTGCTGTTCCACTTTGGCCACAAGAGGGCCTCAGTTGTCCTGGTTTCATTATAAATGACCTCCAAGATAACTGTTTCCCTGAATACTGGCCCTATGGGCTGATCTTTACAGAAGGAACTTTTCTCAGAAGCTCAGTGAAATAGAGGGATATGCGCATATGGAGTAGAGCCTCTTCTAAGAACGGAGATTTTAGTGCAGATATGGCCTTCCACTGCAACACCTAGGTCTTAGCAGCCAAAAAAACTCCTTTTCAGCAAGGTTGCTGATGGCTGGTCTTTGGGGACTCCCAGACTCTAATGTTGTTTGTGCCCAGGAGGCAAAAATAGGGGTCTTGTACAAATGGTAACTAATAGCACCTGGAAATTTGTAGGGCATAGACTGTATAGTCATGTGTGAGGTCCCTAGTGAGAAACACTCCTTTTTTAAAATTTTAAATAAACGGTTAAACAGATATGTAACCACATAAAAGTGTACATAAATTGGGGGTCGAGTGGAGGGCAAGCTCCGGCCATTCGACTCCCCCCAAAAACTTGTACATAAATTGTAATGTGTATCTGGCGTTAAAGATTCACATGTACATTGTATAATGGTTCACTCAAATTCAACATATTGGTCCCCCAAAACATTCTTTTTTATGTTCATTTATTTATGTTCATATGTATGTACTTTGAGATTGTAGTTCTAAAGTCCTGAAGAGGCAGGAAAAGGCAGTCAGATCACTGGGAACTATGGGTGCTGGGAGCTTAACTCGGGTCCTCTGCAAGTTCAAGTGCTCTTCACCACTGGGCCATTTCTCTAGCTCTATTTTTACTATTTTTAAGGAATGCTTTTATTTTTCCTTCAGCACTTTAATAGAAATTTTCCCAGAACCATTTGTTGAGAAGATTCTCATTAGTCTATGTCACCATGTGGATATGTAGTTTTACTAAGATAATTAACTGAAGAGACGCCCCTTTCCTTGTGTGCATTCTTGGCACTTCGTTGAAAGTTAGTTGGCTGGAGATGCATAGGATTCTTTCTACCATCTAACTTTATTTTTTCCATTGGTCTAGGTGACAGTTTTAATGCCAATGTCCTGCTTTGTAGTATATTTTAAGGAGAGCTATCACCATGTCTTCTCTTCTGCCAGTGGCTTTGATTGTTTTGTGTGTATTTTCTGTTGCTATTCATTGTATTTCTGTACAAACATTAGAATTCTTTTCCCCAAGTCAATGAAAAAAATAACTGGTATTTTATAGGTACTACAGACAATTTATAGGTACCTTATAAGTGGAATGTAAATGGTCTGGAAATCACCAGTTTAAAAATACTGATTCCTCCCATATGTGAATATATTTACTTTTCTGAAGGTCCTTTTCAATTTCTTTCATCCACAATTTACAGTCCTTACCAGTATTACTCATGCCTTCAAATAAAAATATGCCTAGATATTTTTGTGCGTATTGGAAATGTGATTCATTTTTAAATTTCTATTTCAGAAGATTCACTAGTAGCATAGTATTAGTCAGCTTTCTGCTGTGATGAAAAAATACTTAAGATAAACAGCCTAAATATGGAAAGGCTTATTTTGGTTCTCAGATTCAAAGACTTCAGTCTGAAGTCACCAGCATCATCTATTTGGGTCAATGGAAACATAATACTTGATACTATGAGCAGATGGTGTGTGATGGTTAATTGTGCTGGGCTTAAGAATCACTATAGAAACAAACTTCCCAGGCATGGCATGTCTATGAAGGATATTCTAGATTACATTAACTGAGGTGGGAAGACCCACCCTAAATGTGCACAGCACCAATTTATGATCTGAGGCCCAGACTGAATAAAAAAGGAGAAAGGGAGCTGAACATGAGCATTCATAACAAGAAGGCAAGGGAAAGTTCAATGAACTGTGCCAGGAGAGGCTGAAAGGAAATTAAGAGTGTTGGCTTTAATCATAAATAGAATATGAAATCATTAGATTGTCTCGTTCAAAGAGATTATAAGACCTAGTTTCCAGTTTAAAGATTTCTTTGGGTGCTGGAGAGATGGCTCAGTTGTTAAGAATATTTTCTGCTCCCGAGTTCAGTTCCCAGCACCCACATCAGGCAGCTTGCAACCATTTGTAACGCCATATCTAAGGGATTTGATGCCCTCTTCGCACCTCCAAGGGCACCAGCACACATGCATGCACACACACATTTTTTTTAACTTTTTAAGATTTCATTTATCTTTAGTGAGGCAATAGAATGTGGAGTCTTCTTAGAGATCACAGAAACCACTTCAATGCATGTTAAAAGGAAGAAAATAATAGAATCTAGGGTCAATTTTCAAAATCATTTTCCCAAATAAGCAGAAACCCATACACTCAGGAGTGGGCAGAGTGAAAAACATATTTTTTGAAAATTTCATACATCAGCATTGTACTTACAGCACACCCACTCTATCCTCTCTCACCTCTCGCACCTCTTCCCTGTCATTTTCACGACCTCTTCTTTAGTATTATACACACATATATATATATATATATATATATATATTCATAATGCACTCAGTCTACTTAGTAGTGCTTACGTAATTATGTGTTTTTTATTACTGACCACTTAGGATTGAATAGCCCATCAGGGAGCTCATCCCTGGAGTAAACTGATTCTCCCTCCATCAGCAACCATTAATTGCCTATAGCTCTTCATCTCAGGGTAGGTGAAATTTCCCACATCCTCATTGGCATGTCTGGTGGTGTCATTGAGCAGGTCTTGTTTATGCAACCATATTGCTAAGATTTCATAGGTGCAGTTTTCCTGGCATGTCTGAAAGACTCTTCTAGCAGCAGGCGTCCTGGTCCTCTGACGCTTATGATCTCCCTTCCCCCATTCTGCTACGATCCATGAGTCTTCCTTGCAGGGGTTGCATTGTAAATGTTTCAATTGTTGCTAGACACCCTACAGTTGCAGAGTCTCTGTGTTTTGACCAGTTGTGGAATTTGGTAATCATCTCCATTTGTTGCAAAAATAATTTTTTGATCAGTGTAAAAGCTACAGTTATGTGGGAAGACAAGGATAAGTATTTAAAATATAAGAAGTTGCAGTGGTTTAGGAAAGTGGCAGTAGTAATTCTCCTCTGTAGACTATGACTTCTCCTTCTTGTTTATTTGGTTATGTTTATAGCGCCATCCATGGATTTCCTCCTGATTAGAGGGCCTTAATTTCAATTAGCAGCTGTTGGTTACCCCCAAAATAAAAGTGCTGCTATTCCACCAATAGAAATATTTTGCTGGGGGGCTGGAAAGATGACCCAGCGGTTAAGAGCACTGGCTACTCTTGCAGAGGACCCGGGTTCGAGTCCCAGTGCCCACATGGTGGCTACAAACCGTCCTTAACTCCAGTTCCAGGGGAATCCGAAGCCCTCTTCTGACCTCCGCGCTATTGCAGGACACAGGTGCACTCACATACCTGCAGGCAATAAACTCATACACATAAAATAAAAATAATTTAAAAAAAAGAAATATTCTGCTGGACTGGTCATTATTGTGGCTCATATGCTTTACAGCAAAATTGGGATTATTGATTATTTTTCTCACTTGGAAGTTTGCATAGCACCTTCAGATACTATGAGAGCCAGTCTTCAGGGAGAAGGATTCCAGGACAGTTCCAACTCAAATTCTCTAAGTCTTGTGTCCAAAGTGTATGGTGTAGCCATCAATAAAGTCTTACCTTCAAGTTCTGGGAGGTGATGGAAGGCTATGGTAATAGTCTATATTGTTCGGGAAATCTCTTGGACTACTCTGAAAAACAACTTGAAGGAAGATTTACCTTGCCTGCCACTGAGAGTTTTGTTAGCCTTTAATTGTACACACACCCCACAGATATTATATACATACATACATACATACATAAGTATTTAAAATAGTATATTTCTCAATGTCTTTTTCAGACATCAGTAATAATATTTATATCTCCTTTTCTCTCCCCCTGTATTACCCTCTCTTCCCTTTCCCCAAATAAATTCCCCCTTCCCATTATTCCTATTTTCCACTTGATAGTAGCTCTGCCTTACTATCCCCTTCTTTCAAGCTCCTTCTTAACCCCATGGTCAGTTTCTACTTTCCTTAATTTGGTGAGACTTGATTTGTTTCTTAATATGTGGTTGATATTGGAGCAAGTCCCTTGGGCTTCTGAGAAATTCATTAGTGTTTGGGTGGATTGTTCTGTAAATGTCTGTTAGAGCCATTCCATTTATAATGTCATTTAATTTCAGAATTTCTGTTTAGTTTTTCCCTGGATGACCTATCTTTTGGTGAGAGTGATGTATTATAGTCACCCACAATCACTGCGCTAGAATCAGACTTTCATTTTATATCTAATAGAATTTCTTTTATGAAATTGGATTCCCGTGTGTTTGATGCATACATCATCTTGGTAAATTTTTCATTTTTTGAATATGAAGTGTACTCCTCTGTCTCTTCTGACTAGTTTTGGTTTGAAGTGTATTTTCTCAGACATTAGAATAGCTATACCTACTTGTATCTTAGTTCCATTTGTTTGGAATAACTTTTTCTATCCTTTCATCCTAAAGCTGTTTCAATTGTTGATGGTGAAGGTGCATTTATTGGAGGTAGGAAAAAATTGATCTTGTTTCCTAATCCACTCAGTCTGTTTCTTTTTTATTGGGGAATGGAAACCATTAATGATACTTATTACTGGCAAATGCTTATTAATTCCTGTTATGTTGTAGAGGTGGAGTTTTTGTCTTGGGCCTCTTTGGTTAACTGTTCTGGAATTGTATACTTACTCCTTGTGCCTTTCTGGGTATATTTATTCTTCTCTTCAGACAGAAATATTTCTTCTAGTACTCTCTACAGTACAGGCTTCAGGGATATAAATTCTTTAAATCTGTCTTTATCATGGAAAGTTTTTCTTTCTCTTTTGATTACAACTATTAATTTTACTATATATTGCAGCCTGGGCTGCAATCTGTGTTCATTCATGACCTGTATTACACGGGTCCAAGCCCTTCTGGTTTTCATTGTCTCCACTGAAAAATCAGCTGTTATTATTATAGGCCTGCCTTTAGATGTGACTTGATCTTTCTCTCTCCCAGCTATCAATGTCATGTCTTTGGTCTTTTCATTTACTATTTTGACTATTATAGGACATGGAAAGTTTCTTTCTGGTCCTGTCTACTTGATATTCTGTATGCTTCTTGCAGCTTGATAGATATCTCTTTCCTTACATTTGAGAAATTTTCTTCTATGATTTTGTTGAAAATAGTTTCTGTGCCTTTGTCCTAGGTTTCTTATCCATTTTTCCCTATGTATTATTCTCCTTCTATTATTTGTAGTTTTAGTCTTTTCATAGTGTTACAGATGTCCTGCATGTTCAGTTCCTGGGTTGTTTTAGATTTACCACTTTCTTTGACTGACTGATCCATGTCTTTCACCTCATCTTAGAGGTTTGTGATTCTTTTTCTTCATCCAATTTATTTATGAGGAGTTCCTCTGAGCTTTTGTTTGAGTTCCTGAGTTTTTCATTTTTTTTCAGTTAGGTTTTACTTAAGAGCTCTTATCACTTTATTAAATTATAATTTCATATCTTGAATTGTTTTACTTATTTTATTCAACTTTTTCCATTTTCATGGTCTTCATTTATATCCTTTGTGTGTTCCTTGAACATATTTATAATTTTAATTTTGAAATGATTATCTTCTGCATCAACTATGCTGCCTTTCTCAGAAAGCGTTGCAATGGAAGCATTAATTTCCAGAGGAGATATATTCCTTTGGTTATTAATGTTGTTTGTGTTTTATTGATGGGACCTAGGATTCTGTTGTTTGTCATTTGTGGTTGTCCTAGATAACTTCAGTTGTCAGCTTGACACACCTAGGTAGAGGGAACCCCAACTGAGGAATTTCCTCCATTGGACTGCCCTGTGGCCATGTTTGTGGGGTATTTTCTTGATTATTGATGTGGTAAGGTTCAATCCACTCTCAGTGGTGCCACCACTGGGCGGTTTGTCTTATGTTATATACGAAAACAGGCTAACATGGGCCAGGAGAGCAAGCCAGTAAAAAGCATCCCTCCATGGTCTCTCATCCAGATTCCCTTGATGATGGACTATAAGCTATAAGCCAAATAAACCCGTTCCTCTTAAAGTTGGTTTTGGTTAAGTTTTTCTTGTTGTTGTTGTTGTTGTTGCTATTTTATGGGGTCTTTTTTTATCACAGTAGTAGAAAGCACACTAGAACAGTGGTGTCACTTGGTATGGGTATCTTACCCTGCCTTTGTTGAGTGGATGTTCAGAACTTTGTCATTACCCCAACTCATCAGATTGTGGCCCAGGTGAGTAGAGCTTGGTATTGAGTCTTAAGGCCACTGTATGTTGATGCGTGAATGGGATGTAAGAAGTTGTCTCAGTTCAGCTAGAGATATGTGAAACTTCTGAGCCTGAGGTTTCAAGATGGACTCTACATGGTCCTGGAGCATTGAGGTGTGCTAGGTGGTTACTAGATGACTGGGTGGGTGACAGGTCAGTGTTGATTTTTGATTGGAAGAAGAGTTGATTCCAACTCTGTTGTAACCAAGAAAGCCTGCAAATATAACTTTTGACTTGGTCTTCCTGGGCTAATGAACAGGCTTCACAACCCCAGCTATGGATTGGAGATTGGGGGTAACTGCAAGACCAGGTAAGGTTGTATAGAAATGACCAAACTAGGCCAGTGCAAATATAACAAGACCTGAGCTAGGTCTGAGAGCATGTGAAGGCAGACAAGGAATGCTGACATTGTGGAACTCACTGGTCTGGTGGGTGCATGAGTTGTGACACCAAAGTTAGGCCTGGGAACCTGGTATGGCAAATAGGGTATTATAGGGTCTGGAAACTCACTAGGCTCACAGGTGTGCAGGGTGTATGATGCAAGCTAGGCCTGGCGAGTGTGGGGGTACATGCTGATTTGCATATTGATCTCTACAAAACCAGGAATTGTAACCCAGGACCTTCACCATTACTGATGAGCAAAGAAGCAAAGTATTACAAAACCATATGCAGTACTAAAGCCCAAAAATCATATAAAAATTATTAACTGTCCCTCTTTCATGCCTATAAATCTCATGAAAATTTGTCTACTTGTCAAAGCCAAAGTATGTACAGAATTAAGCCATAAGGATGCTCAAGACATGTAATTTGGCTTTCAATCCTCCATTTTGCAGCAGAGAAGGTAACAACTGTGGTTGAAGTGAGTCAAGCAAACTGATCTATATTTTCCACAAGAATAAAATTCAGAAGTGGAGAGGTCAGTGGGAGGTTGTTGTAGTAGCCTACCTCAGAAATGAAGGTAATGTTAGGTCAGGGAGAAAGAGTTGATAAAGTGGTTTGCAAAAGTGCTGAAAAGTGGTCGTATTTTAATTGCACTCTGAAAATAAGACTTGCTTATAGATTTTATTAGCATTGAACAAAAATACAAAAGTGTGAAGATTAACACTTCCAGCCTTGCCCAGCCATCCAATTTTCTTGAACCAGGCCTAGTTTAGGAACCCCTCATGTGTGTCTACCAGTATCACACTATATTGGTTCTGCCTGTTTCATCATCTGTAGTTCAGCTAAATTATCACATCCCCAGGGCAGAACCTGTGTCTGGCTGTGCATGGCAACGTGCCTGCAAATGCTGCTCTCCTAATAAATATTGTTTATAAGACTAGATGAAGGAACACTAGATCGTCTTCAGTCCACCTGCTCCGAAAGCTCGTGATTTCGATGTCTTAGAGGATTTCCATGTCCTTATGACATTGTTTATCACCAGTATGGCTGGCTGGGACTGTGTCCCTCGTCATTCATTGTGAAACACTATATTTTATTTACTTCTTTGACAATTTCACACATGTATGCAATGTATTTTGATCATATTCCAACCACATTACCTTCTTATACCCATCCCAGTCTCTCTGAAACCTCTTTTCTTCCAAAAAAGTTCCCCTTACTTTCATTTTTTAAGCAACCACTGAGTTTAATTTGGATTGCTTGCATGAGCTTGTATAGGGACTTATTTACTGAAGCATAAGCAAGTTACCAGTGGTTACATGAATGAACCGCCCCCAGAAGCTACTAATTGCTAATAGCTCCTCATTTAGGCATGTTTCATGAGTCCCAACGCCATCCATGATAAACTCTTGAGAGGCCTCATCTTGGGCAGGCCTTGTGAAGGTAACTAGAGGTTCTTTGACTTCATAAGTATAAAAGCCATGTCATTTCCAGAAGACAGCAGTGAAACATTTTTTGCAGCCAAGATCCCACAACAAGTAATCAAGCTTTATTCAAGCCAACACATTATGTTCACATAAATTACACACCTACTTCCCTAAGAATGATTTCTCCAAGTGCACTTATTCCTCACTTTAGCAAATTGCAAACATGAAGAAGTCCTGCATTTTGGCTTGCATTGCATTATGAATGAACTAAGTAGCTGCATGAATGAATATATGAAACAAAACGCTAACAGGAAGGTATGCATGCACAGGAAGGTATGAATATCAAAACTGCTGCTATAGAATTGTTTAAGAATACAACTAAAAAGCTGGAGAGATGGCTCAGTGGGCGAGAGCATTGGCTGCTCTTGCAAAAGGTCCTGGTTCAGTTCCCAACACTCATACGGCAGCAAAGAATCATCTGTGACTCCAGTTCCAGGAGATCTGGTGCCTTCTTCTGGTCTCTACTTGCATCGTATAACACAGGGTGCTAACACTCATGCAGGTAAAATACTCATATGTATAAAATAAAAAATAAATTTTAAAAAATTGAAAAGAATATGTGTGAAAAGCAAAGAGGATATATTAGTTAGTCCAATATGGGCTGCGGCATTGAACAAAAACCCATGTATTTAAAACTCTTAAATTTAGAGATGACAATTAAACACTAAGTCCAATCAGAAATTACAAAGTAAGATGACAAGGTGGCCCCCATGTGACTCAGATTTTTACTTTGCTACTAGGTCAGCCGGTGACTATACTCTGTAATTGCCAAGGTAAAACTATAATGAGAAGTTGGTGGTTTTGTAAATTGTTACTTCTAAATTAAGAAGGAAAAATAGTAGTATAACAGTTCATCCACCAAAACAGAGACCTCTAGATAGGCTGACTAGATTCCACAGATGGACAAGTACTGGGGAATGGCTGGGGGTGCCGACAACACAGCAGACTGTAGCAGGGATATCATAGTATAAGGGCTCTAGTGGGGGGAGGGAGGCTATGGGAGCGCGCCATCTGGGAAGTGGGTGTATAGTTGAATAAGGTGATTTGGGATGTTCTGTATGATACACACACACACACACACACACACACAAATCAACAAATT
>NW_008355642.1:5757587-5771762 GCF_000622305.1 Nannospalax galili | reverse complement strand
TACAGGGCTTATACCGAGTTCAATATTGTATAACTGTATTAACTCAACTGTGAACCTAGAAACTTACAGCCACCTGTGAAAGAGATGTACTCTTGCTCTGGAGTGTGTTACTGAATATGTTAAAGCTGTAGTGAAATGCTTCTTCTAATCATGCAGTTATTAAATTTTTTTTAAAGTTCATTCATTTTGATTAATGGAGCTCAGTGCTTTGCTCACCACTTGGGTTTCTAAGTTCTCTTGGTCTGAAGAGGAAATGGCCATTTCTCAATTTCTTGACTCCAGAAATTCCAGTTGAGACAAATATATTTGAGACCCATCTCAGGTACTCACACTCCCTGGACTGCATTTTCCAACCCATCTATACACGTGTCCTATCTCTGTCCCCAGTCAGTGTCACACAATCCACCCCAGAGCCTATGTATCATGCCAGAGTGCTCCATCATGCCATTTAAAATTCCCAGTATCCCACTGCATGGTTGAAAAATGGCCCTTCCAGTTTAGAGGAAGAAAAGATCTTCAATACTTTTGAGCATCAATTGTGTGTTTAGTAGTAGATTTAGGTGCTTCCACATATTAATATATTTGCTATATAAGGCAGCCCTATTTTCTCGCTCTGGAAATGACGTATGTGAGGCACAGAGAAGTTATAACTTGCTTAAGATCACACAGTTAATGAGTGACAGAGCTAGGATTTAAACCCAAGCAGTATGACTTCAGACCTCAGAATCCAATCTTTAATCTTTACTACAGTTTCTCCCATTCTAGCTGAAAATAGAGGCGACAGATTGTGTGATTTTCAAGTCTGCTTTAAACATTAAATTACTTTTAGTCATCTGGGATAGGGTGATCATTTTATGATTTTTATGAGCAGTGAGACAGAGAGTACATTTTCTGAATTAAGTTGCAGACAAGTTCCTCAAGCTGAATCAAGCATTTCCAATTATTTTAGTAAATACAAAATGAAGTTCTGCATAAACTGAATGGGAAATAATTCATTTCAATTGAAAGAAGCTCTTTTAATGAGTTTATATTTAATGGAACACAAGGTGAGCCAACCTGATTTCATGTCTATGGCTGACAACTAAATAGAATTTGTAAATTTACAGCAAAACATTCCTAGACAAGGGAGTTTTTGGAATAGGTTGATGCACTTCAGTATTTGTGTACATTGTTCCTAATTTGCTTTATTCCAGTATAGTCAGATTAGTATTGGGAAACAGTTTTTATTGCTGTTTGTCCGCTAAGGCATATTGACATCTCATGTTCCAACTCAAACCAATATACTCCATTTAGGGAAACTAATTCACTATAATGAGCAGTGTTCTAATAAACAACATCTGGAATACAGGCATTATCACAAGAGCTTGGAGGGTTCCTGTCATCTGTTTTTAAATGAATTCTTCCCAAATAAATTCTATACCCCCATGTTGTTTCCAAATCAGTCTGTAAATTCAAGGGGTGAAATGTACCCACACACTGAATAGGAAACTAAAGAAGTAATTGTTCATTTCTTAAAAACTCCATGATGTCCAAGAACAAGTCAAAGTTTGCCAAACTCACAAGCTAAAGAACAAGTCAAACAGTTTAAGTAACCTTCATCTTTGAATTTGACATGTGTGTGTGCGTGTTTGTTTGTTTTTTTTTAAAAAAGGAAGAAAAGAAAAAAGAAAGATGGAGACCTGCCTCGGTGCTCTCCCTTTGCCACGCCTCTTTGTTCCCAGCCGTCTCAGCCTTGCTAGGACCCCTTTAAGTCCCCAGATCTGGAAATTTTTCTGGACCTGTAGAGGTAAGTTTCCTTTCCACGTCTCCACACTGCACCATCTCAGCACTTCCAAGGCTGTTGCACACTCCTCTTATGTTTCTGTTCACTTTCAGACCTGTTATTGTTTAAACCAGCAGTGTTCCCCACAGGTTCATGTGTTCGAATACTTAGTTCTGAGACACTGGTGCACCTTTTGCTTATTTATTTTTCAATTTTGCAGGGACAGGACTTATTATGTAGCCCAGACTGGCCTGAAACTCCCAAGCATCATCTTATTTCAGCCCAAATAAACCCTGTCAGTATAAGTAAGAGAAATCTGGTCTCTTTGGTTCTTAGGCCCTCTGGTCCTCTCACTCCTTTGAGTAACCATATCACATACCTGGGTAGTAGAACTATACTAGATGAGCATAATAGTTACTTTAATAAGAGGTGTGACAGAACACCTGACAACAGAATTAAGGAAGGAAGGGTTTACTTTGGCTCACAGGTTAACAGGGGCTCACAGTTTAGGAGGGGCTCAGAGTTTACATAGTCCATCATGGTGGAGAAGGCATGGCAGCAGGAGCCCTAGGCCACTGCATCAGTGATCAGGAAGCACAGAAAGATGAATGCTAGTGCTGAGCTCACTTTATCCTTTTTATTCATTCTGAGATATCAGCCCATGAGACAAAGTTAGGGCACTATGGCAAAAGTTCAGACAAACAGTAATGAAGGTTTTAAATTGGAAAACTAGTGAGAATGTGAAGCAAGTTAAACTCATTTTGTGTTAGGGGAAGTATCAACTGGTATAAACCATTTTGGAACATAATTACCATTACCTAGACAAGCTGAACTTGGACATACCTAGAAAAGTCATGGCTAAGTATATAGTCTCAACCCAAGTTTCTCAGACTCAGGGGTATTGACATTTAGGGCCAAATTTTTAACTGTGAAGATCTGTATTCTGAAGTTTAGGATGTTCAGCAGCATCCCAAGCTTCTACACACTAGATTCCTGCACTATTTGTTCAGGGTCTAGAGAGATGGCTCAGCCATTAAGCACTAGCTACTCCTGCAGAAGACCCAGGGTCATTTCCCACCACCCATGTGGAGGCTAACAACCATCTGTAACTCCAGATCCAGAGGATCTTACGCCCTCTTCTGGCCTTTTCTGGCATTATATGCACGCAGTGTACTTAAATATATGCAGGCAAAACACACACATCAATAAAAATGAACATTTTAAAAATATAAGCATCACAGTTAAGGAAAGAAAAATGTTTGTTGACACTGTTAACTGTCCCCTGGGGGGAATAACTCCAGTTGAGAGTCGTGATTTTAAAGAAATTTATTCCTGGCATCAAGATATATGCATAAAAATGTTTCTGTACATCAAGTGTGCAAATCATAAAACTGGAAACAGTGCTCATCAGTTACAAAACTGTGGGATTTTCATATCACACATAACTAAATATCAAAAAATCATCCCTACAGTTGCACATTAGCATGAACAAAGTTGAAAGGAGAAAGAATTAGAAATTACAGTGGAATTACATATATGTGTGTGTACATATTCCAAACAATGAATGGACATACAATATTATTACATACTGTGAAGTGAGCCAATAAAGTAAGTGAATCAGTAACAAAATTCAGGATAATGATTACCTCTAGAAAACATGAAGGTGTGAGTATGAAGGGCATGGGGTGGGGATGTCAAGGACATTGACATTTTGATTGCTCAGCTTGGTGATGGGTTTACAGGTTTTCACTGTGTTATGTTACATACCTTATAGACATGCCACCACCCCCCAGACAGGAAATAACAATTTTTTAAGGACGTGATGGAAGAATGAAAAGAAGGACGCCAAGACCAGTTACTAACTGCCAAGTCTTAGATGCTTGATTAGGGAAAATAAGAATAGTTCTTTTTCTGGTTTCTTTTTTTGAGACAAGATTTCTCTGCAGCCACAGCTGGCCTGGAAATCACCATGCAGATCAGGGTGTCCTCGATCTCATAGAGATCTGCCTGCCTCAGCCTCCTGAGTGCTGGGATTAAAGGCATGTGCCACAAAATAGTTTTAAGTTTATTTTTATGATAGATTTCAGGATTAAATCAGTGATTCTTGTATTCTAAACATTTATGATGTTTCTTAGATGTTTGAGAAATCTAAATTTCATGCCTTTAACGGTTACTCAGTACATGATATAATTCATATGACTTGATAAAGGAATTCTGTTTAACAAAACTCAAATGTCCCAGAATTCTGATGTTTTACTTCTGAAACATGTACTCATTTTTTATTGCTTAAAATCTTTGGCATTTTAAATAGGAGGTTTAGTGTAAAGAATGAAATCCACCTCTAAATGGAGACATGTACTTGTCTCTTCCTTTAAGTGTTAATCCATGGGCACAGGTCTAGGACCTACTAGGGAACCACCCCTTTGAAGATGGGCTCACCTTAAGAAAGTGTGCTTTTCCTTCCCAGAATTCCTGTCACCAAGACAGTACCTAAGAGCAAAGCCACCAGGAAGTTCAGCTGAGTCTGCCTAACTTTACTCAGAAAGTCATAAATATTTCTTGTTCTTCTTTTCTGGTTTTTTCTTTCAGGTGCTTGTCAGAACTTAAGTATGCTTTTTAAATCGTTGTTGGTCTTTTAGAGTCAGGGTCTCCTTGTATTCCCAGCTGGCCTGGAACTTGGCTCTGTAGACTAGGCTGGCCTTGCCCTCAAAGAGATCTTGTTGCCTCTCCTTGGATTAAAGCAAGCAGGATCATGCCTGGCCGTAAGTTTTAAACTCCCTAACACTTTGGGCTTCCTTCTGTCCTTCCTTCCTTCCTTCCTTCCTTCCTTCCTTCCTTCCTTCCTTCCTTCCTTCCTTTCTTCTTTATTTCTTTTTCTTTCTTTCTTCTTTCTCTCTCTCTTTTCTCTCTTTCTCTCTCTTTCCCTCCCTCCCTTCCTTCTTTCTTTTTTGATTGCTTTATTTTTATTTTATGTGTATGAACGTTATGCCTGTGTGTGTGTGTGTGTGTGTGTGTGTGTGTAAGTGCATGCATGATGTGCAGTGCCCACAGAGGACAAAAGAGGGCGTCAGATCCCCTGGAACTGAAGTTATGGTCAGCTGTTAGCTGCCATGTAGGTGCTGGGATTAGAACCCAGGTCTTCTGCAAGAGCAGCCAGTGCTCTTAACTGCTGAGCCATCTCTCCAGCCCCCTTCCTTACTCTTTCTAATGTTCTCCTCATCTGTGGCTGCCTGCTGTGAGGTAGCTGACCTCCACACTGCCTTATCTCAAGCAGCATGGCTTTTGTTCCTTCTCCTCTCCCTTTTCATCCTCCTTTTCAGTCAGCTGTGACATTTTCAGCTTTCCTGCCCTGGGGTTTTTATTTTAAGCACTAATAAATTATCAGTGAGCCTCCATTTGTGTCCATTCTTAAAATCTTTTATTAACAAGACAAAGAACTGTAAGAGGGCTCCCCAGTTTCCTTGTTACAATGGCTCTGCTGGGACTCCTCAGCATTTCTAGTAGCAGTTCTTTACTGCCTTTTAATTCACTAATTGGCAGAGAAAACAAAGCCATCTCTGTATCCCTAGATGGAAACATTAGAAGAAAAACACTTCTTTAACTAGGTATTAATAGAAGAACATTAACAGGTATAGAAATTTGTCTCCATCTCTGATCACTCTTCATTCCAGCTCTTTCTCACAAGACAGTGGAGTAAACATAAAATTGCTAGTCAAATCTTTTTAAAAGACTGACCCATGACCAAACAAAATATCTTAACTTTTCCTGGATGTTGCAAAGGGAAATCAGACAGGCTGTTCTATGGAAAAAGAACATGGGTTTCCAAGATCAAAAGACTCACTGAGAATTCATTTTTCAGATGTGAAAATGGAAAACCCCATTAAACATTCAAAGAAACAGAATTGCAGGGAATGACTTGATTTACCAACAATTTCATAGAAATTCAAAGCAGCCCAATACCTCAGATTCATAGCAAAGCCCCGAAAGCTGCACATTAACTTGCACAGAAATGTGGGAAGGAACTATTTAAAATGTCCCTCACCTAATTAGAGGCCTAAATCCTGCTGGTAGAATCCATATTTCTTATGCCCAGCTTTTTGATGACAGAATTTCAGAAAGATCCATGCTATTGTTATTCCAGTTATCAGAAGTTGAAGCACCTTCAGAAATTATTATTTATAAACATTGTTTCTTTGTATTGGTTATAAACCTTATTCCTAAAGAGAGAATTATCCTGCAAAACTCATAGAGCTAGAGCCAAAAGTTGATCTGGCAGACATTAAAAACAGCATTCTACAGTATTTTCAGAGCTTTAACTCACAATACTCAGTTTTGAGTTACCAATCTCTCTAGTTTTCAGGAATTAATTAACTTAAGCAAAAAGAAAAAACAAAAACACATTGGCTTTCTACATAACACGGAATTGCAAAGGCATAGCCATTGTTTGAGATAACATTAGCTTTATTTTCCTTTACTCCTCCATTTTTAAGTTCTCTTTATTCTTTGGCCTTTGTCTCTCCTATATTTTAATGTGATTCCTTTATGTACACAAGATTTCCATGGAGCAAGTTTGGCAACTCCATAAGAACACCAACCATTTCTTAAGGACTTAATATTTCAGCCATCTTATAAATGCAAACTGTTTCAAACTGCACTGCATAGGGCTGTGTTTCCAGGATCCAGGGAAATTCACTCGCATTGTTTGAACAGCTGTCTCAAAACATTTGTAGAAGGTTGGAGACTGCTGATGCAGGTATAACGGTAGTCTTGCCGGCTATGAAACTGTCAATCCTTTTGCTCAAGGTGGCTTGAGACACCACTAGAGAGCCCAACAGTTGCTAAGTGAAGAGTCCAATTCCCCTATCCCATATCTTTGCTTATCTATAGGAAAACAAGCATGAGAAAGAGTGCTTCCAATATAAAACACCATTCACAATAATACTGATATTAGCAAACTTTAACAGGGTTTTAACTGTGTATTAAACTTGCTCAGTTCCCAGGGAATGGTAGCTGCTTCTCATCCATCTAAAAGCACTTGATAAAATATAAAAACTTCTGCTCAAGGGAGAAGTTATCTTTGTGGTTATTATAAAGCAGTCTTTACTGGCCTGTGTAATGCTATAGATACCATACTGCTTCATCAGTAATTGTTGATTCTTTCTGCAGCTTTAATTGTGGGGTTTTACTTCCAAGAAAAATAAAATTAGTTAGAAAAGGAGGCTGCGTAACTTTCAGTGTGAAATAAAGTTAACATAGTGGACATCTGTGAAGGAATATGGTGAGATGGAGTTGCACCTGTGATCCATGACCTACTCACTACCTCTTTTGGATGCTTCTCACTTCTGCTTTTGTTTCTTTCCCATTTCTCATTTCTTCAAATGAATTTATCTCACAGCACATTTCCAAGCCCTTCTCCATTTCTCACTTACTCCTAAACTATTTAATATCATATTTTATTTATTACCAAACTATCTCCTTATTTTCTGGATCCAACCCCCATTACACACTTTGAAAACCAATTCTCTCTGCTGAGAGATTCCAGAAAGGGTCTACCTGCAAGTGTTGCTATGCAATACAATATCACATGGCCAACCCCAATCTGTCTGCTTCTCTTCCTTCGTGTATTGCTACTCAGACTCAATACTGTAGCTCAGATTCAGCATATCGAGAAAGAAAGGATGTGATTACTTCACTTGCAGTTGATCAAAGATGTCAGCTTCACTCCAGGACTTCTAAGTTACAAGAAATATATTGGGGGTAAAACTAAGGAAATAAAAACTGTTACAGAATGGCATGTATTCCCTATATACTGCTCTCTGATGCAGGGTGTTCTTATCCTAGGGGTACACTATGGAGAAGCCACAGTTGTGGGAACTATAGTACCAAGTTATATGAAAATCTGATATTAATATTTTGTCATGCCTTTGTTGTTTTCAGTGTTCATAACTTGTATCAAATTCACAAAAGAAGTAAATTTTTCTGTGAAGTTCTAACACATATATCCAACCCTTACCAAATTATCTGTTCTAAATGTCTTCCATTCTTCCTTCCACATAACCACTACCCAGGTCTAATATGTGTGGGCTACTTCAATAGGCCCTTCGCCCAATGCTTTCAAATTAGCTTTAGTCAGCAGGAGGCACCTCCAAGAGAGTAAAGGGAGGGGTCAAAGGAAAAGGAGGATAGAGTGTTTCTTTCCCTAGCTACTTCCTTAGTAGATTCCCCTGGACTTGCTGTGCCCATCTACTAACTGTTGTTAACACACAGATAACAGGCCTCTTCATATGGCTATTATCTCCCTTTAGGGTCTGGTAACTATTCCGTCCTATTATTATTCCTTTTGACTTAGGGAAAGCAAAGGGATACAACAGTTAAAAAACTCCAGAAAACCTTAATGGTTTCCTTAAGCCTTGCCCACATCTTAGTAAACAGTTATATTTATTATTTTTATTATTTTGTGTGTATGAATGTATTGCCTGCATGCTTTTAAGTGCACTGGTGTCAGGCAATGCTCATGGAGGTCAGAAGAGGGCATCGGATCTCCTGGAAATGGTGTTATAGACAATTGTTAGCCTCCGTGTGAGTGCTGGGAACCAAACCCAGGTCTTCTGCATGAACAGCCAGTGCTCTTAACCACTGAGCTATCTCTCCAGCCCCATAAATAGTCTTTTAATTCAACATTTCTCATAGCGATACATATGCTTCTATCAGGACTCTGATCAACAAGTGTTGACACATTAAACTATGAAGTGAAGGTTGGCGATCAAGATTTGAAGGTCATTCACATTTTAAAGGGGGTAATTTAGTAAAGTGTAACCATTTTCCAATCCCACCTTGAATGGCCAAAGCACCCTGTTTTAGATGACTTCATGCTGTTACCTCAGGATTCCTTGCTAGTAATGGACAGGGCATGAGTATTTGAGAGCAGCCAAAGGAATAAGAACTCCAGTGGATGATTTGATGGTATTTACCTCTACGAAATTGATCAGTATGAGATTAAGAGCAAGCCATGTGCCAGTGGCTCTTTCGCCAGAGACTTGATCCTGTGGATAATCTCATGGCAGTTCTTCCTCACTCCACTTTGCCAAGCTATTCAGGAATTTATGAGGGGTTATAGGCAAATCTTGTTCATGCTGAACACTCAATAAGTCAGCAATAGGCTCCTTAAACCACAGCTCTTTGGTGCAGGCCACTGATCGTGTTTTCACCAGTGAAATTTGATGAGTTCTCCCTTTTGATTCCACTCTTTTTATTGTGATCTCGCGCATTTTCCTTCCACAGTCTGTAGACTCTTTGGGAAGAGAAGAAAAGAAAACTAGGCCATAAATGATCCCCAAATCTTCTCTAAATTACCCCTAAAAGTATAGCTTTTGAAAAGCTCATGAGCCAGTATTTTGGTATTTCTTATCCAGTGGCATTCTGACAACTTCCCTTAAAAACCCAATGCTTATAACTTGCATTTATGGCTGGGGTTGGGGTCGATCTTAGATAAAAGTCAATGAATCATATGAAAAAAATGTATACACTAATGTTCCAACCATCTTTCTTGTCAAAAAAATTTGTGAAATAAGGTAAAAGTCACTTTATGTTGACTATAGAAGATACAACTTTCCAAGGTCTTTTAAAATAAGAAGCCCCGTTGATTTGTTTTTCTCTGCATTGAAATCTCTTTTAAAATAAGGCTGCAACAAACAATTTTAACCACATAGAACAATTAGAAAAAGTGTTAGGAGGGCAAAGAAGTTTGGGTCTCTTCAGGTGTAGGAGGCCCCATTCGTAATAGAGAATGCTATTTGGGAAATCATCTGCAGCCCATTGGATGAGAGTGGAGTCATGGTTCCACTTTATGAGTCAATTTCACATTTTAATATTGCAGGTTTCTGATATTGCAGGTTTCTGGCTTCACATCTATTTGGATATTCTAGAAATACTGCTGTACAGTTTGCAGCTGCTATTCAGGCTCATTTAGTGCTTTAAAAGAGACCAAGCCATTGCCCCTAACAGATGATGGACTGTTTTATGAAATCCCTTGGGATTTTCTTGCAAGGGCCAAGGAATTACGTGGCACTTGTAGGCTAGCAATGTGTATACTGAATCTGTGTCTCTGAAAAAAATATTACATTTCCTATATCTGTGTTTGTTCAGCCAAACATGAATATAAGCAACCCGGAACTATCAGGCCTATCAAAAGTGTTTGGATAACTCTGGGATGAAAAGAAGCACTTTGCCCATTCACAACTGCAAAGTGACTGAACACAGTGAACAGTATGAAGAACACATTGTTTCGGTATCTTTCCTTGACCAAAGGCCTAGTGATAGTGTTTATGTGCTGCAGGGGGTAAATGGAATTTATATGCTGCAGGAAGTAAATGCAAAGGGAAGAAATACATCAGTTCCTTCCAAAACATGTTTATGTCAGGAGTAGGAGAATGTATCACTTGGGGCCTCCAGGAAACAGACACTGAGTGGGTGATGTACAAACATAAGAGGTCTGTTAGAGACCTCTGTGAGAAAGAAAGGGAGACGAAGCTAGAACATGAAGAAATGGACTCAGACCTCAATACAGATTTGACAGAATCATGGCCTGATAAATGAGGGAGCTCTGAAGCAAACATTCCCATGAAACGAGTTCTGTACTTGGAAGAAATGTGTCTTTGCTAGTCATTATCAAAGTCCTGTACAGGAAAAGTCCTGCTTGGCAACCAGAAAGAGTGGTTTGGGCTTCAAAACTGACATGAACCATGAGAGCACTAAATGCTGGAGGCAGTCAGTTAGCTTCGCTACTTGTACTTAAACGATCTACAGTGATCTGAGTTTGGTGGCAGAAATCTTTTGGTTCTTTTATTGTGGAAGTATTCCTATTGTCAAAGATACCTGAATCTGAAGTTATTGAATGAAATGAATATCATATATATGACCCTGTGTTTACAGATAAGTAGTATGTCTCTGATGCAGTCTTTGGTATGAAGGCCTAGATGACTCAGTTGAGAATAGGAACAATTTATATAGAGTAAGATTATACTCCAAAATAGCAAGAATTTCAAGTTTAGAAAAAAATTGTAGCTCAAGGGTATAGCACTTGCTAAGCATACACCAGACCCTGGGGTTTGATCTACAGCACTATAAATACATTACCTCAGAAAGGAACAATCCAAATATTGTAAAGCTGGTGGATCCAGAAACAAAGACCCCACCCAGTGTCTCCCACAGTCACAGTAAAGTACCTGGGCCCCAGAATGCAATCCTATTAGCCAACCTTCTACAAAACTGACTGGGACCTGAGAGAAACACAGGCCAATACAGGCTCTCTCTTCTCTGGACAAGGATTCAAATCCTCAGGGGATATGAGCTTCCATGGAGGCTTTTATCCCAACTATATATCCTATAACACAAGTCTCTGGGACTGTAACATAATACTAAGCACTATCTTTGAGATATGTTTTATTGGAAGGCCATGTGGGAGACCTTTCAGAGGCTTTGCTTCTTCTTATCTGGTTCTGGAGTGACCAGCCTCTATAGAACACATTTGGAGAAAAAGCTCTGTTATAATATGAATGTGAAATGTCTCCCATAGGCTCATATATTTGAAGACTTGGTCTCCAGGTGATGGTGTTCTTTTGTGAGTTTGTGGAAGCTTTAAGGGGTGGGGCATAGGTGGAGGAAGTGGGTTGCTGAGGGGAATAAACACTGAGGATTAAAGCCCCACTTCCCACCCAAGCTGCTTCCTGGTCCAACCACCATGTGAGGTCTGACACATTCTCTTATCATCACTGAGCCACTTTGGCTCTTGCTGCCATACCTTCTCTGCCATGATGGACTACATCCCCTCAGCCAGAAGCCCAAAATAAACTTCTCTTCCCTTAGTTTATTTCTGCCAGGCATTATGTCATAGAATCAAGGAAATTAACTTCAGGAGCTGGAGAGAAGGCTCAGCGGCTAAGAACACTGACTGCTCTTGTAGAGAACCCAGGTTTGAATCCCAGTATCCATATGGCCATTAACAACCATCCATAACTCCATTTCCAGGGGATCCAATGCCTCTTCTGACCTCCTCGGGCATTGCAGGGCATGAGTACACTCACATACATGCAGGTAATACATGCATATACATAAAAACAAAATTATAAATAAAATATTTTTTAAAAAGAACAGACAATACAAACAGATTTGAAGCCCATCATTGACCTCAGTTGAATCCTCCCTTTCTTTCCACAAGTATTACTCACTTAATGTACATTTTCTTTTTTAAAAATATTTTTTTGGCATTTTTTGAGACAGGGTGTCCTTGTAGCCCCAGCTGGCCTGGAACTCACTATGTAGACCAGGCTGGCCTGGAACTCATAGAGATCCACATGCCTCTGCCTCCCAAGCGCTAGGATCAAAGGCGTATGCCACCACACACAGCTTGATGCATATTTTCTGAATGCCACATTTGTACCATTTTATGAATGTGTGCCTTTCACTGTAAGTATATAATAAATTCTGAAATTTTACATATTTAAAATTTTTATATACAAGGAGTTGATGGGGCACAATGATAAGACAGTGCACATTCTGTAAAAACACATTTGTACTTCATTCTGTAGGAAAGAATCTGCACACACACTTTGGATGTGTCTTAGCCCATATACACTGATAACAGTTTATTCTGAGTTAACCTTAAATCTAGATGTATTTCAAGTGGGCATCTGAGAAGGAATGCTAGACTTAGTGGCCTGAGTATTTGTGAACTCTCCTCCTGCTACACACAC
Source organism: Nannospalax galili (assembly GCF_000622305.1). Lineage (NCBI taxonomy): Eukaryota > Metazoa > Chordata > Mammalia > Rodentia > Spalacidae > Nannospalax > Nannospalax galili. The sequence goes on along the minus strand of NW_008355642.1, from coordinate 5,759,249 downwards.
AGAGAGGTAATGAGACAGAGAAGGATATGAAGGTGGGGTATAATGAAGGAAGACCAGTCCAACCTGACCAGAGGGACAAGACTAAACTTTGGACTGATTTATTGCCTGTGTTTTGGTTGTCTATAAAAATCCTAACAAGAAGGAGTGGCAAAATGGTTCAGCAGGTAAAGGAGCTTATGACTAAGCCTGATGACCTGAGTTTGATTCCTGAAACCCACATGATAGGAACTCACTCCTGCAAGTTGTCTTCTGACCTCCACATGTGAGCCATGGCATATGTGACGACAACACACACACACACACACACACACAATTAAATACAGATTTCTCTATGGCTTCCCAGATTGCCAGCTCTCTGAATAAAACACACTTTAAAAGTTCAGTTCCTGGTTCTGTGCTTGTGATGGACAGAATGGATGGCTTAAAGATTCAAACTGCTTATCATTTTGTCATTAGTTTCCCCTTTATCCATATTTCAAAGCCACTGCCCAATCTTTACACCTTGCTAAATTGAACTATGTCCTTCAACATGCCATGTTGCAGGTCCAAGTCCAGGAATCTATGGATGAGATCTTTTTTGGAGTTAAGAATATTTGCAGATGTAAAGTTAAAATGAGGTCATACTGGATAAGGGTGGCCTCTTAATCCTATATGACCTGCACCCTTATAAAGAAGAGACCTAGAACTGGTGTGATCACACATGCCTTTAGATCCAGCAGTTGGGAGGCAGAGGCAGGCAGATCTATGTGAGAGCAAGGCCAGCCTGTTCTACATAGCCAATAGCCAGGCCAGCTATGGAGGATACAGGGAGATCCTGTATCAAAAATGCCAAAAAATGACTCCCATCCTCACAACTCTTGGGGTAAGTCCATAGCACAGCCCTCCGCGCTTTGACTTCCCAAGCCACATTCACCCTTCCTCTCCCCCGCTGTTCTCTACTCCTAGTTTGGGCCCTGCGCCATTCCTGGTCTTGGGGCCCCAGACATCTGGGGAACCAATACTGCTTCCTGATCCTTTTCACCCAGAACAACTCAGTGCCTTTCTTGGGCCCCAGGAGCACCACTTCTGGACCTGACCCCACCCTCACCTCTCTCTGCTTCCCTGGACCTGCAACACTGGCTAACTCTGCTAGCCTGCACTCCCATCCTCAGACCTCTTGGAGTAAGTCTATAGCGCAGCCCTCCGCCCTTTGACTCACCAAGCTACATTCACCCTTCCATCTACCCCGCTGTTCTCTACTCCTAGTTTGGGCCCTGCGCCATTCCTAGTCTAAGGGCCCCAGACACCTGGGGAACCAATACTGCTTCCTGATCCTTTTCACCCAGAACAACTTAGTGCCTTTCTTGGGCCCCAGGAGCACCGCTTCTGGACCTGGCCCCGCCCTCACCTCTTTCTGCTTCCCAGGACCTGCACCACAGGCTAACTCTCCTAGCCTGCACTCCTACCCTCAGGCCTCTTGGGGTAAGTCTATATCGCAGCCCTCTGCGCCTTGACTCCCCCAGCCACATTCACCCTTCCATCTCCCCCGCTGCTCTCTACTAGTTTGGGCCCTGCGCCATTCATAGTCTTGGGTCCCCAGACACCTGCTTCTGGACCTGGCCCTGCCCTCACCTCCCTTTACTTCCCTGATCCTGCAACACCCGCTAGCCTCTTTCTGGGGCT
>NW_008355642.1:5739035-5752815 GCF_000622305.1 Nannospalax galili | reverse complement strand
ACATGATACCTTATATTTTTATTTTCTGACTATAGAACTCTACATTAATAGAGTAGGAACTTAGATTTGTGAGAAGAAATGTTCAGATGCATGTGAATGAACCACTCTATGGAATAGTCCCAGACTGGGAAAAGAATGGACAAGCCAATGACCTGGAGCCCTTTTACTTTACAGTGATGCATTCTTGTTAAGAACACTGGAGAATCTGAGACAAAAAGAATCAGGTCAAGTCATATCAGCTGGATAGGATAGATGATGGGGTTCCCTTGGTAGATATTCCCTCAGGAAAAACATAGGGGAGTCAATGGAATCATGTGAAAATATCATAAACAAGTTTCTCCAAATGGATGCTCTCTCAGTAGTGATGCGATTTGGAAACAAGCTGTTGAGGCTGTCACGTATTTACACTTCAGTCTTCCCATGGACTATGAAGGGTCTAACGCCCTATCATGGCCTGTGCTCACCATCACTCAGACCAAAACGAGAACCCCACACTTACCTGCTTACCTATGCGAACCTGGCTCTCCTGCTCACCCTCCAAACTTGTGGCTGCACCCAACAGATTCCATTGCGATGAGCTTCTTTCCTGGTTCTTTTGCAACCTGTTTCACCAGCACTCTGATTTCATGATCACTGTGGTTTCTTTACTCAATTCGTGTAAAGGAAAAGGAACGAGCATGCTACATTCCCCATTAAGCAATCCTACAACATGGCAAAGGAGAGCTGATACAACCCAGATTATGAGGGACCCCAAGGCAGAAGTGTCTGTTCCTGAAGACTTCGCTGCTGACTGCATTCAGCAGAGAGACTTGGAAGAACCCAAATGCCATGGAGCTCTGTCCTCCAGGCATGACACAGTCACGGCATCTTGAAATCAGATCAGCTGTGATTACAAGGCTCAGAACCTCACAAGATCCAGCCGATAATGAGCACTTCCTCTTGAAGAAGGGTATGGCAGCATCATGACACCTTCACCTGAGATTCCAGCCATTCAGTCCCTTCCCTGCCAACCCCCTTCCTAGCTGTATGTAATCTGCCTCAGTTGCGAATGGACAAAGGGAGGTCCTGGAGTACACTGAATGTAGGACATTAACTAGGAGAGGGCTCCATTGATGCACATTTTGGAGGTCTTCTTCGCCTGTACTCCAGAAGAAATTCGCAGTGACATAGCTGTTGTGGGGGAGGGGGTATCCATTGTGCCTGCTGGATAGTGTCAGCTATTAATTTGACACACCTGGGTAAAGGGAACTTCAATTGAGGGATTTCTCCATTGGATTGGCTGTGGCCACATGTGTGGAGCATTTTCTTGATTGTTGAGTGATGCGATGTGGGAGGCCCATATAACTGTGGGTGATCCCACCCCTGGGCAGGTGGTCCTGTGTTCTAGAAGAAAGCAGGCTGAGCACAGGCGAGAGAAGCAAGCCAGTAAGCAGTGTTCCTCCATGGTCTGTGCTCCAGGTTCCTGCCCTGAGTTCCTGCCTTGGCCTCCCTTGATGATGGACTGTGAGCCATAAGCCAAATAAACTCTCCCCCCCCCAAAAAGCCAATAAATAAATAAATAAATAAATAAATAAATAAAATAAAATAAAAAAGACCTAGAAAATGCTATGTGAGGATTGAGCAGGGATCAGACTGATGCATTTGTAAATCAACTGTCACCCAAAATTTATGTCAACCAACTACCAAAAGCACCAACAGAGAATAAGAGGCAAGATTCCCTCCTAGCTCCTCCAAAAGGAATCAGCTCTGCTATCAATTTGACTGAAGACTCAGAGCATGCAGAACTGTGACAGAATGAATTTCTGTTTTATTTATTTATTTATTTATTTATTTATTTTATTTATTGGTCTTTTTGAGACAGGGTCTCCCTGTAGCCCCAGCTGTCCTGTAACTCACTATTTAGACCAGGCTGGCCTTGAATTCACAGAGATCCGCCTGCCTCTGCCTCCCAAGTGCTGGGATTAAAGGCATGCACCACCACGAATTTCTGTTGTTTTAAGCTATCCAGTTCAAGGTCATTTGTTATGACTTCACTAGGACATAAACACATGGGTTCAGCAGGTCTGTGTTTTTCATCTCATTCCAATTAAGACTTCACTGTCCAATTTACCTGTAACCCTACTGTGTTAGTCACTCTTAATTTGTGGAAGTCAACTTATAAGGAGGAATGGTTTGTTTTCGCTCCTAACCTCAGATGTTTTGGCATAAGTGATAGGGACAGAGATACAGCTCCACTCTACACTAGCAGTAACCTAAAAGTTTCCTGTCACTTTGGAGACCTCCATTCAGGCTAAATTGGGATTGTGGCTTTGATGAAAACCATGAAGATCCATAAGCAGAGCTGGAGATTTATCAAGAGATATTCATAACACAAATCTTTAGCTCAGGGGTCATACTTAAGTGTGGATGTGAATTTCTCCAGGGAGAATTATGTTTGGATTTCTTTACAATGGGTATGTTAGGATTCTGGTGGCTTTCAAGTCACATCTCTAAAAGTTGCTAAGGAACCTTCCCTCTCCCCTTTTCAAAAGTGTTCAAAGAGTGTATTCAGAAAAATTGAAAGTTAAGGAATTTCCTTTTGTGTACAAAGTTGTGAAGTGGATTTAAGGAAGGGAATTGCTTAGATTTAGAAAGGAGTAGAGTGTAGAATTTCGAGGTTATACACATTAAGCATAGTTTTTTTTTTTATAGTACTTGATGTCTTTTGGAAAACACACGGTGGGGAATTTGGATTTTATCAGTGATAGCTGGTGTTTCCTGCCTTTCTCAACAGAAAAGGCAGATCAGAACTTAGTGTGAAAAATTTACTTTTAAACTTTATTTTTATGTGTATGTGTGTTTTGCCTTCATGTATGTAGGTTTACCCATGTCATGCAGTGCCCATGAAGGCAGAAGAGGGTATTGGGTCCCCTAGAACTGGAGTTACAGTTGGCTGTCAGCTGCCATGTGGGTGCTTGGAACCAAACCAGGGTCCTCTACAAGAGTAGCTAATACTCTTAACCACTGAGAAGTCTCTCCAGCCCCCAAGACCTACTTTATTCTTTCTGTGCTGTCATTTTCATGTCACCATAATTTTATCTTTTTTTTTCCTATCGATGATTGTAGTATCGGTCTAAAGTCATTTGGTCCACTGATTCTGGACCTGTAGCAAATCAGTGTACATCAGAGCAGGAACACACAGTGGAGTGAGCTTCTGACCTTATGACAGTAAGGATGCAAAGAAACAGGATGGGGCCAGGGTCCTAATCTCCCTTTCAAGGACACATGCCCAATAAATGATGGACCCAAGTCCCTCCAAAATGATGGATTTAAACTAAAATCCCCCCCTACCTCTGCTTGGCACATAGCCGCCGCTTTTCGGCTTGGCACATAGCCACCGCTTGTAGTTTTTGCCTTTAAAAGAAACCTGTGAACTGGGCTCTGGGCTTCTGCCCTCCAAGTGAGGCAGGGGTCCATTTTGCACAAAACACCAAATAAATCCTCTTGCTTGTTGCATCTCCTGGTCTGAGGACTGAGTTATTGGGGAGCGGCCTCCTGTGGACGTTGGGTACCCCAAACTAGGGTTCCAACAAAAGTCTCACTCCTAAATGATCCACTACCTCCCAACAGCACCACAAGCCAAGGAACAAGTCTTCAACACTTGTGCCTTTGCTGAGCATTCAAAGACAAATATCGTACATGTCAAGTCTATGGGTGGAGGCTAGTTCTACAGTAGGCATGATTCAGTCTTTTTCCCTCACTGCTGCAAAGTAGTGGTCTTCAGAGGTCTGTGTGTTTAAAAGCATCTCAAGCACTTAGGAAACCTTGACTGAAAGTCCACCTGGCAAGGAGTGGTGGCACACACCTTTAATCCCAGCACTCCAGAGGCAGAGCAGGCAGATTTCTGAGAATGCAAGGGTAGCCTGATCTACACAGCTAATTCTAGGCTAGTCATAGGTATAGAGTAACACTCTGCCTCAAAAACTAAAAAAAAAGGAAAGAAAAGAAAAAAAGAAAATCTGCCTTAAGGATCTCTGACTCAAAAGATTTGGAGAAGAGCCTTAGAATATAAATTTCTAGAAGATGCTGCTGCAAGTCCACCTTAATCCATTAGTAATATCATCTAGTGTCCTGCTAAGCTAAGTACTTGTTAACTTCTTTTCAATGAAATGCATTAAGGGTTAGACTCCCATTCATGACTGGTTATAGAGTGGAAAGGAATTCATTTTGGTGACAGCAAGATGAGGCAAAAAAAGATACAAAAATAGATTTGAGTCAGTGTTATTCACAGGAAAACATGTAGCTTATGCATTTCAAACAACCTTTTATTTTTAACACAAACAAATGTAGTCATATATTTGTAAAACCTGAACATAAAGTCAGATGTCAACAAATGACATTTTTGTGTGGAGAACTTTAAACAAAATGAACTTTCTAAGCAACCAAAAACTAGACAACTAGTGAAGAACAATTTTTCTTTCTCCATCCATTTCTTTCTTCTAAGCTTTGTTGCTATAGGAAGAAAGAAAAGACAAGTAATCCTTGAATACCATTAACAGACACTAACGACCTTCAAAATCTGACCAATTCTGTGTAAAACCATTGCTCCCCAGTAAGGAGAAACAAGTATACTTCCTTCTTGTAAAGCAGACCCTTAGCTTTCAGAGTGCTCAAGAGTTTGACAGCCTCACAAAACTGTCTGAGGGACTATGGGAAAGGATGAAGAGGTGGGACAGGGGAGGATAGTGGAAGTTATGGTGAATAAACTATATAACAAATAAGAAAAATCTGTTTGAGGTCTTCAGTAATCTGAGCACATCAACTTCGTTGCCCTTGTGTTCACCACTATAAATGCCCATTTCTTTCCCTTGAGAAACTTCTCTGAATAAAGGTTTCTATTTATGGTCTCTACACAAATCCTATGTATTGATGTATTCCCTTAAATTCCCAGGTTTACAGTTTTAATATCTTTAAAAGGAGAATGAGGTTGTTATGAGATATTCATATATATGAAAACTGATAAATGCAGACAGAAGTGAATACAGGAAACGTAAGACTCAATTCTTAATTCAATAATAAATAAAAATCACACTGATTTTGTTTGTTTGTTCCATGAGAAATAAAAATCTCAGCTAAACTAATATTTATGCATTAATTGTGAAATGTGGTCTCTCACTTGAAACCCTTTACTTTTTATTACTTTGTGAATAGTCAGCCCTTTCAAAGCATTGTTAGTATGAGAGACTACATTTTTGTGGCCAAGCAATGAAGGTCAAATTTCTCTTATTGACCTTTCTCTATTAGTCTTCATTACTAGGTCCAATACATTCCCATCTGTAGTAATCTTGTTTCTGTAAGATCAAGGACTTCCAGCTTGGAATGAAATCCAAATAAAGATATATTGACTTCTGTGCATCTAATATAGAGATACATTCTTAATTTTAAATGCTTTATTAAACTAGACATTAACAACTTATTTACTTTATAGAGTTTTATTATTTTTTTTGGTCTTTTTGAGACAGGGTCTCTCTGTAGCCCCAGCTGTCCTGGAACTCACTATGTAGACCAGGCTGGCCTTGAACTCACAGAGATCTGCCTGCCTCTGCCTCCTGAGTGCTGGGATTAAAGACATGTGCCACCATGCCCAGCTCCTTATAGAGAATTTTTAAAACATAACGTTGGGGCTGGAGAGATGGCTCAGGAGTTAAGAGGACTGGCTGCTCTTGTAGAGGACATGACCCAACACATGTTGGCTAACCATCTGTACATCTAGTTTTAGGAAATCTGTCACCCTTTTCTGGCCTCTGCAGGCATTGCACAAGACAGGTGCACTTACATACATGGAGGCAAAACACTCAAATACATAAAAACAAAAACAAAATAAATAAAAAATTAAAACATTAAGCTGTCAGTAACAGAGGTATGTCATAAACGGTTAATTAATACTGATGGGTCTAAGTCTATACCTGCATCCTCAGGAAGGTAGTTTTCTTCCATGTCTGGGTCATTTTAAGGCCTGCCTTCCAGGTCTCCACCTTCATCCATTCCTCTTTCCTCTTCATCTGCAATTCTTCCAAATTCATCAGAACATTCGTAGTCATATTCAGTTGGCTTGTCAGTGACCACAGATTGAGACTCCAAGATCTCAAGGTCACGAAAAAAATAAGCCAACTTAAACCTCATTTCCTCATTCATCTCTCTATCAATAAGAAATCCTATAGAAGTATAAGGAAAAAAATGAAAGACTCTCCAAGATCTTTCCAAGGTATCAGTACGATGTTTCTACTGCTCTCATCTTTCTTCTGCCTGGTAAGATTTCATGATCACAAATTCTCCCTTTTCTCCAACAGTAGGATGCTCATTATTTCTAGACCATGGAATGAAAGGGAATCACATGGTCTGATTCTGTTTGATATGTTTATGGAAGAACTTCGTAGAAAACATGTATATTTCAGGGTAAACCAGGAAGCTTGTCACAAGTTCAAGGCCAGACTGGACAGCATATTAGAGTGCTGGGCCAACTGGGGCAAGATAGAAAGACACTTTCAAAAAGATGAAAACAGCTAAAGAGATGGTTCAGGTAGTAACATGCTTGCGTTACAAGCATGAGGACCTGAGTTCATCCTCAGAAGCCGTTTTAAAAAGAAACCAGCCATGGACCAGGTATGGTGGCACAGGCCTTTAATCCCAGTACTCAGGAAGCAGAGGCAGGTGTATTTCTACAAGTTCAAGGTCTACATAGTGAGTTCCAGTCCAGCTAGAGCTACATAGTTAGACTCTGTCTCAATAAACAGGAAAGGGGGGAAAAAACTGGCCTGGCTACTTATAATCCCAGGCCTTGGGCAGCAGAGAGACAGATGGATCACTGGATCTCCAATCAGCACTCACATCTGTCCTCTGGCCTCACATTCACTCACATCCATACAATAAAAAACAAAAAAAGAGGGTTGCCAATATACTTCAGTGGTAGAACATGTCAAGTCAAGCATATTCAAGGCTCTGGGTTCCATCTCCACCATGACCAAATAAAAAAAAGTACAAATGAAAAAGAAAGAGGGAAGAAGGTAGTCAGGAGAGGAACCAGAAGAGAGACTAGATAATTTGTTTTCCTTAAAATCTAAAAACAGTTTTTCTTTGTTCTTTTTGAGACAGTGTCTCCCTGTAGCCCTAGCTGACCTGGCACTCCCTATGTAGACCAGGGTGGCTTCAATGTCACAGAGGTCCTCCAGCCTCTGCCTCCTGAGTGCTGGGAACAGAGGCCTATGCCATCATGCCCAGCTCCTTAAAACAGTTTTTATGTTAGGCTCGTGGGTTGCTCAGTCCTTGAGGGTTTATGTTGGGGACCTCTGTTGTGTAAAGTAGAAGTGTCTTCATGTCCGGATAGCTCACGAGCTCGGAGCCATATGCAGAGACTCCTTTCACAGCAGGGTGTCTTCCCAGCATTTTTCCTGACTCCTTTGTGAAGTAGCAGCCACAGAAATGTAGCCTCCGGCTCTGTAACTATTAGGCTTTCCTGTGTGATTTTCAAGCAGTTTGGCAGCCTGGCGGGAGCCCATTTCCACACGCAAATGAGGCATCCCCAAAGTACCTATCAGCTTAAGCTTTTACCACTACCCCCACGGTATCAAGTTCCCTGATTCCCCTCAATAATTGAAGGAGCTGGATCACTCTGGGACACTGAGGCTTGGAGCCATGCAGACCCATTGAATAAAGAGCTGTAACACTGAGTCTGACTGAGCTGAGTCTTGTCTCACTGCCTATGATCCAGCCTTCCCGGGAAGAGCTGTCTTTCCATCACCGACTCACGGATCCCAGCTTTAGCCACCCTCACACTCTCCTGCGTGATCCAGCGGCCGGTGGATTTCGCATCTTGAGGAAAGTGCACGGGTGAAATTAGGGCGGGACTCGGCTGGCCAAAGCCCCAGCAGCAGAGAGCCACTGAAGATGCAGGGAAGCAGCGGAGAAGCAGAGACTCGCTGCCACAACAGAGACGCGGAGCCGTGGTGCTGCCAGACCTTCAGCACCTCAAGCGGCAGACAACGATGCGGGACCCTGCACGGCGGAGAAGCCCGTGCGACCTGCACCGCGACTCTCCAGGTGTGCGCAGGGGTACCCGCACACCCCACACCTGGTGCCCAGCGTGCCCCATAGGTTTAACTTTTCATCTTGTTTTGTTTTGTTTTGTTTTGTTTTGTTTTCTGAGACTGGGTCAAACTGTATACATCCTGCCTGTCCTGGAAATTGCTATATAGACCAGGTTGACCTCAAACTCACAGAAATCTGCTTGCCTCTGCTTCTCAGGTGGTGGGATTAAAGGAGCGTACAACCACACCTGGCCTAACTTTTACATCTTTTAAGTGCTCTAGTACCAGTTAATTTTCATGGATTTCTCTTAGAGTTCATTAGAACACAGCATGCTTTTCTTTCCACACTACACAATGTGTCAAATCAGGTTTCTACTTGGGCACACTGGACCCTGAGTTTTCACATCCTGGTGCATTGTTTAATCAGGATGGAGAAGCTCTGAACATGACCTGCATGGGAGCCAGATGTAACAAATGAGGTGGCAAGGACTGAAAACTCTGTTGCCACTCTGAAGCCTTGGTACCTGGGGCTGCACAAGCCCTGTTGCCTGGATTTCAGCCATCTGCAGAGGGCTAACCTGCCCTCTTCCTTTGCTGCTCACTTGGGATGCGGCTTAGTCTCTGGGGTCTTACACTTCTCAGCCTGAGATTCCCTCTACCATTGAAGTCACCCCTCCCAGCCCAGGGCCTACCCATGGGTCTTACCATTCCTAGCCCACAGGCTCCACTGAAAAAGCCTCTGGTTCCAGAGGAATTGTGCCTGCCCACCACATGGCACTTGTAGTGCTGGACCACAGTGAAGATAAGGTCCTTCCATCAGATACTACTACAGTGTAGAACAGATTCAAACATTATCTAGAATGGGGACAGTAACACCACAGGTAACTCACCTACATTTGTGGTTCCTGCACCCTTATCATCCTCCTCCTCCTCCTCCTCCTCCTCATCATCATCATCATCCTCCGCCTCCTCCGCCTCCTCCTCCTCGCTGTCCTCTGTATCTGCACACTGCAGGAAATCCAGGTCTTCATTATCCTCACTCTGGTCATCCAAATCCTCAGTCAAACTGAACTCATACTCATCATCTCCCTCATATGCATCCAACTCATACTCATCTAATGCGTATTGTGTTTGCTCTTCTTTCAGGGATGTAGGATTCTTCAACATGCCAAGGACAGTCACCTCCTGTTTATCTTCATTTTTCCAAAAGACTTGCAAAATTACCTGTAATATAAGGAAACCTGCAAATCCCACGATGATGATCATCCAATCAAAAGGCACAAGAGCTTCTATGAGGGATTCCTGGTCCAAGTTCCAGTCTTTGTCTCTACCAGCCAAGCTGTAAGAGCTACCTAGGGCCAAGCCTTCCTTGCTGGTGTACACCATGTCAGAAGAGACACACGGGCCAAGAGTCGTGCTGAGCTGCACTGAAGCGAAAACGACAGCCTACCACAGCAGTTCACAGGACTACAGCAGTTTTTTCAACTTCAGCTCTGGAGGTAGGTGACAAGATATTGGCACAGAGCCTCCTGGGAAGGGCATGGGTGGGAGGCCTCCTTTCCAGAAGGAAGTAGTCCAGGAAACATCAGTCTGAGACTGCGCATAGAGGGCAGAAAAACTTACGTGACTCACACGTGAAATGCTCCCTCTTGTGGAGGTCTACAAGGGAGGAAACCATCTGATAGGGGGCAGACGTTGGTGAAAACTGCAAAAGTTCACCAAAGACTCGCCTCTCACACGAGTTCTAAGATCAATGACTAAGAAATGAGCATCTATGAGCCACACTCAGTGAGTGATCAGGTCCTCACACTTCAGGTAAAGTCTTCAAGGGTCACATGACCTTTTAATTCTCCCACCATGGGGGAAAATGGGACTTTCTTCCAGGCTATGGAGACTGGTTTGTTCCCTGAGAAACATCTTGGAGCAGTAGAGAAACACATTTAAAATGAGAAAACATACGGATTAATTCCGAGTAGTCCCCAGACTTTTCAGAAAGAGAACAGCCATTTGGACATATTAATAGTATTAAAACTACTTATGACTGTCACTAGGGAAAACCTGTGGTCAGAACATGATGGCCAGCCACTCCGTAGACACCAGAGTTACTCCAACAGATCCCTTGCCCAGGTCTGGGTCTCCACCTCCACCAACTCTGCCCTTCCAGACACAAAGGGTTTGCTGGTAGGTGGACATGGCAAGAGGGATGCACAAGTCAGGAGATTGCAGGAGGGATGAGAGGGGCGGCAGAGTCTATAAGTAGTCTCTGGGGGACACTAAGAGGAAGGTCGTTATCATTGTGACATGGATAGATGTTGGTGACTTTGGTTGGAGGAGGCCTTATTCAAGGTGGACCAATGTTCAAATAAGAGCATCAGTGGGCCAACATCAAGTTTGTAATTACATACTATTTTGCTCCCAGGATACAAATGGCCTAACAGGCTTAGGGTTTGGTTTTGAATTGTGGGAATCAAAACACAGACAGCTATTCCTCTTTCTATAAAATAAAATTTATTTTTACCATACACAAAAACATAAAAATTGTATGTATTAATGAGGTACTGTGCAATGTTTGATATATATTTTCTGTAATGTTTCAGTCATGTAAAGATATCAAAATGTTCAAATTTTTATGTTTGTCAAATAGATTCAAAATACTTTCTCATAAATTTTTAAATAAATATTATTGTATTCTTATCCATAGTCACCGTACCATGCAAGAGCACACTAGAACTGTTTGCCTACCCCCAATATCCAGTGATCATTATTAGTTAACACACATGGATTTCATAACACCATTTTCATACACGTGTATAGCTCTACTTTGCTAAAATTCACCCCTCACTACACTTTATGATCTCCTCTCATCCTCCTTTGTCTCTGTCCTCAGAAGTACCCAGGAGTGGTTAGTGTTTTCTTTTTGTGATGATAGACATTCTGACTGGGATAAGGTACAAATTCAATGTAATTTTGATTTGCATGGCCATGATAGATAGTGATATTGAACATTTTCACATATTTTTGGCAGTAGTCATTCTTTTGCTTAGAATCTCCTATATTTAAGATTCCTATTATCTGTCAATAGAGATAATGTTGTCCCCTTTAAAATTTGAATGCCTGCTATTTGTTTTTATTGTCTATTTGTCATAGCTAGAGTGTTCGGTACAATATTGAATAGAAAGGTGAAGGCAGGGCTCCTTGTTTATTCTTACTCTTTAAAAGAAAATATTAATCTTTTAGAAATTGAGTATTATGTTACCTGTGATCTTCTCACAATGTCCTTCATGATAATGAAGTTCTTTCTTTTATTAGTTGGTTGAATGTTTTACTAAATTTCACATAGAATGCTTGATTGATACTGTCTAATTCTTTTCTGTATTGCTGGGGAAAGCGATGTGGCCTTTTTTCTTTTGTTCTTTTGTGTGTGTGTGTGTGTGTGTGTGTGTGTGTGTGTGTGTGTGTGTGATGACTGATTTTTGTACAATGAATCATGTTGATATATCTGTGATTAATTCTTCTTGATCATGATGTCAATCACATTATACATTGCTTAATGACTCCTTAATGTATGCTGAGGATTTTCCATCTGGGTAAAGTATTTTCATTTCAGATTTCTTTTTTTTAATTTAAAAATATTTTTACTGAGGCTTTGTACATTCATACAACAGTTCTTAATCAAATTAAGACGCCCTCCCCTTTCCTGCCCCCCCACCAGGCCTCTTGTATTCATTCTATCAAACATGCTAAGTCCCATCTGGTCAAACATTTTACCCAGATGTCTTTGGGTGCAAGGTCATCCACTGAAGTCTATTCAGCCTATCTAGACATCTTAGGGAAGGTCTGCTCTCCCTCACCCAAAAGTGATCAGTATCCAACTGTTCTCAGACTAGGGCCAGCCTTCCACTGTCGCGAGCCACGACTCTGTCCAGCAGAGCTGAGGAAAGACGACACAGACACCAAGGTGAGGTTCAAGCTTCTTTTTCTCACTCTTCCTTTATTCTCTCTTTATTCTTCTCCCTTGTCTCCCTGTGTCTCTCTGTGTCTCCCTTACACACTTCAGCTCTTTATATAGCATTTCCAATAGCCCTCCCCCCAGCCAGGACTAATCAGGGAACACACACGTGCAGCGGGCAGGCAGAGTGCAGCTCGTTGGCCACGTAGCAAGATCATCAGGCAGGCAGCACCTGTTCGGGCTCACCATGCTTCAGGGAGTTAGAGTAAACAAGCGAGGGTCACGATCCTTGGCAATCAGCCAAGAGTTGAAGTAAACAGCATGAGGCTTGGCAGCCAGCCAAGGCGCCATCTTTGGCTGACTTGGCCGTGCTCACTTCCCACTACCTGGACTCTCTGACGTGCAAATGGTCATGTAACCTGCCATCTTTGACGTGGACGCGGTCGTGTCACCTGCCCACTCTGCCATAAAGATGGTGGTGTCACCTGCAATCTTTGATGTGCACATGGTCGTGTCATCTGCCCTCTTTGAGGTGCACATATTCTTGTGACCTGCCAACTTTGACATGCACATTGTCGTGTCACCTGCCCTCTCTGCCGTAAAGATGGTTGTGCAGATGCCCCTCTGATGTGCAGACTTTAGTGCGACCTGCCCACTTGATGTGCATGTGGTCGTTTCACCTGCCCTCTCTGACGTACACATTGTTGTGTCACTTGTCCAAACTGAAGTGCACATGGTTGAGTCACCTGCCCCTTTGACGTGCAGATTGTCGTGTCATCTCCCCCCTCTAAAGTGCAGACGGTCGTGCCACCTGCCCACTCTGACGTGCAGATGGTTGTGTCACCTGACCCCTCTGACAAGCAGATGGTCGTGTCACCTACCCTTTTGACGTGCAGATTGTCGTGTCACCTGCCCTCTCTGATGTGCACACGGTCGTGTCACATGCCCTCTCTGACGTGCACATGGTCGTGTCACCTGCACCCTGTGATGTGCAGAGGTTCGTGTCACCTGCCCCCCTGATGTGCAGATGGTCGTGTCACCTGCCGCTTCTGATGTGCACATGGTCATGAGACCTGACCCCTCTGACATACAGATGGCTGTGTCAGCTGCCCCCTCTTACGTGCACATGATCATGTCACCTGCCATCTCTGACGTGTAGATGGTTGTGTCACCTGCCCCTTCTGACTTGCAGATCGTAGTGTCACATGCCGCCTCTGATGTGCAGATGTTCGTGTCACACGCTCCCTCTGACATGCAGATGGTTGTGTCAACTACCCCTCTGATGTACAGATGGTCTTGTCACCTACCCTATCTGACGAGCCAATCGTCGTGTCACTTGCCCCGTCTGACATGCAGATGATCGTGTCATCTGCCCTCTATGATGTGAACATGGTTGTGTCACCTGCAATCTCTGACATGCACTTGGTCGTGTCACCTGCCTTCTTATCATGCGCATGGTCATGTCACCCGCCCTCTATGATGTGCACATTGTCATGTCACCTGCCATCTCTGCCATGAAGATGGTCGTGTCTCCTGCCACCACTGACGTGCAGATGGTCGTGTCACCTACCACTCTGTCATGCAGATGGTCGTGTCACCTGTCCCCTCTGACGTGCAGATGGTTCTTTCACCTGCCCCCTCTGACGTGCACATGGTCATGTCACCTGTGCCCTCTGACGTGCACATGGTCTTGTCACATGCCCCCTCTGATGTGCAGATTTTCGTGTCACTTGCCCCTTCTGATGTGCAGATGGTCGTGTCACCTGCC
>NW_008355642.1:5728617-5735327 GCF_000622305.1 Nannospalax galili | reverse complement strand
GTTTCCAACAGCCCTCCCCCCAGCCAGGACCAATCAGGGCACACACACGTGCAGCGGGCAGGCAGAGTGCAGCTCATTGGCCACGTAGCAAGATCATCAGGCAGGCAGGAAGCACCTGTTCGGGCTCACCATGCTTCAGGGTGTTGGAGTAAACAAGCGAGGATCACGAGCCTTGGCAATCAGCCAAGAGTTGAAGTAAACAGCACGAGGCTTGGCAGCCAGCCAGGGCACCATCTTTGGCTGGCTCAGCCGTGCTCACTTCCCGGCAGGCAGAGTGCAGCTCATTGGCCACGTAGCAAGATCATCAGGCAGGCAGGAAGCACCTGTTCGGGCTCACCATGCTTCAGGGTGTTGGAGTAAACAAGCGAGGATCACGAGCCTTGGCAATCAGCCAAGAGTTGAAGTAAACAGCACGAGGCTTGGCAGCCAGCCAGGGCGCCATCTTTGGCTGGCTCAGCCGTGCTCACTTCCCACATTCCACCATTTCCCTCACACCACTTTCAGCCCTTGTCTGATTGAACTGGTATGGGTCTTGTGCTGGATGCCACCATTGCCGCAAGTTCACATGGGCAAGCTTCCAGGGACCTGAAAACCTCTGTATCTCTATGTTCTTGGACCAGCCCTGGCTCTTACAATATTTCTGCCCACCTCCCTTCTGCAATGGTCCCTGAGCCATGGGTGGGTGAGGTTTAATATAGGAATCCTATCCAAGCACACAGACTCTACAGTCTCTTATTCTTTCTCCAGTTCCAGGGGAATCTGAAGCCCTCTTCTGACCTCTGCGACTTTGCATGACACGGATGTACTCACATACATGCAGGCAAGACACTCATACACATAAAAATAATAAAATATTTTTAAAAAACTTAGCCAGTGTGGCCTTCCGTGTGTACCACACTCTGTTGTGTAAGGAAACTTCACTGGTGAGATCTCAGAGATGTACTAGTATTTTCTCCATCCCCTGTTCCACTACGTTTTGTGAGCTTTAGGTGTAGAGGTTCCACTGTAGATGTGTCATCTAGGGGTGGGCATCTCTCAGACATATATTCTCTGTGTGTGACCAGTTATGAAACTCTGCAGTATCCTCCATCTGTTGCAAAAAAGAAGCTTCTTTGATGAGTGGTGTACTGTATACTTGTCAGGAAAGAAGGCTGACCACAGGAATCCAAGCCAAGATGGGAGTGGGGACCCCATAGAAAGTTGGTCTCAAGAGTCCAGAGGCAAGGGGTGTGGGGATGGCCTCTGAAGGGTCTAACAAACTAGGCTGATAAATTGAGCTGTTCTGAGTACAAGGGATCAGGATGTAGTGGGCAGGTCTGGACTAAGAGGGTAGTCCAGAGATCTGGAGTACAAAAAGCAAAGGTAGGCATGTGCCCAAGGTTAGAAGGAGAACAGGGTGTAGGGTCTGGGAAATTGGAGTTGCCTAGGCTGTAGGGGAATCAAGGTGCCTATTTTTATTTTATGTGTATGAGAGTATTGCCTGCATGTATGCAAGTGTACCCATGTCATGAAATGCTAGAGGAGGTCAGAAGAGGGCAGTGGATCCCCTGGAACTGGAGTTACAAACAGTTGTTAGCTGCCATGTGGGTGCTGAGATTTGAACCCAGCTCCTCTGCAAGAGCAGTCAGTGCTCTTAACCTCTGAGCCATCTCTATAGCCCCCCATACCCCCATCCACTTTTAAGAAACTTGTTTTGGTGATTCTGGAGGCCTGGGGAGGCAAACCCAGGGCTTGGTATATGCCAGGCAACTCCTCTACCATTGAGCTAAACTCCCAGCCCTTTCTTTCTGAGTTAATTTTTTTAACTTTTTTATTGATTGATGTGTGTGTGTGTGTGTGTGTGTTTCATACAGAACATCCTAAACAATCTTATTCACCTTTATACCCGCATACTAAATGGCACCTTCCCATAGCCCCCCCCCCCCCATACTAGAGCCCATATACTCTGTCATCCCTGTTACTGTCCACTGTGTTATCAGTGCCCCCGGCTGTTACCCAGTGCTAATCCACCTGCTGAGTCTAGTCAGCCAATCTAGAGTCCCTTGTTTTAGGAAGATCAGCTCTTCCTTATCTAGCAACAATTAGTTACCAACATTCCTTTAGATAGGATTGCAGTCTGCTATCTAGAGTCCCTTGTTTTAGGAAGATCAGCTCTTCTTCATCTAGCAGTAATCTAGCAGTAATCAGTTGCCAACACTCCTTTAGATAAGATTGGGGTCTGCAATTCATTTTTCCAACCATTTTCTAAGTTCTATGCTGGGTTACTGTCTGGGAGTCTCTTGGGCCACCCTAGCCAAGAACTCAAAAGAAAGTATCTCCTCTTTGGCATTGTTTTTTGTTATGCGGTTACTGTCTGGGAGTCTCTTGGGACACCCTGGCCAATAACTCAAAGGAAGTTATGTCCCGTCTGGCATTGTTTCTTGTTATGTAGCCTTTATACAAGGAACCCTGGGAATAAAGGGAAAGAAGGATCTCAAGAGAGGAGGGACCATAAGAGAAGGGTATTATTAAGGGAAAAATGGGAACATGGGGAAGCCATGGTGGAAGGGTTAAACAGTGAGAGAGATAAATAATGCCTAGGTAGTTTTAAAAAATCCAGAGTGAACCATATTAGTCCAACAACCTACTGACAAATTCTACATACAACTAGCTCAAGGAACATAATATATGTCTGATCAAGGTTTATCTGAGAACGTTTGTTTTTTTCCCCAAGCTATATCTATGTAGCACATGGTAATTAAAAGTACCAGACTGGTTGAACTAAACTTCTTGGATATTTAACGGTCATACTTTGAGGCCTATACTAATTGGTCAGAGGGACTTAAAGGACAGTTTTTGCCCCTTGCCCTCCAAGGTCGACTAAGTTCCAGGGGGCTATGAACATCTCTCAAAATGTCCTGTAACTGTGGCAAGTTACCTGTCCTCTTGATCAAGGAGGCCGTGGAGACTTCACCAGATGGACTTGAGCCAGTGTCCAGCCTACAAAGAGGAGGGTCAACACAGAGGAAACATTTTTTCCTGCTTCCAAGTAAAGCCAGCCATAGTCGAGGAGGACCTTTGACTTAGCTTCACATAGACAAAACTGGTAAAAGAAATTAGCCAGGGGCTCCTCCCAAGCCCATGTGACCCCTGAGGAACAGATCCTCAAATGACCTTAAGAGACAAAATAAATTGGTTTATCTGGGCCAACTGGATGGTCTTAAACACCCAAAAGGAAAGTATAACCAATGATTAAAGTGATCAGTATAATTCTTTTCTGATTTCTGTATCTGTCCTCAGATAACTTTGGCTTCCTAAAATAAATGAGAGTGTTTCTATGTTTTCTAACTTCTAAAAGAATTTGAGGAGTATTTATGTTGGCTCTTGCTTACATTTTTAGTAAAATCCACCAGTGAAGTCATCCGACCCTGAGACTTCTCTCTGTTGGGAAATATTTGATTATGCGGTCAGTCTCTAATTATTAGTGGTTCTGTCTCAATTTTATTTACTCTTGAGTAGTTTGGGTAGTTTTTGCTTCCTAGGAACTTATGTTAGCTAAGTTTTCTCATTTGTCAGCATGTAAGTATTTATACTACTCTCTTACAGTCCTATTAATGCCTGTAAAATTTGCAACAATGAATATAGTTTGTGATTTTGTTTATCACAGTTTTTTTTTTTACTTCATTAGTGTAGCTCAACAGAGTTCCTAGACAAGTCCCAGATCCAGGAGTCCCAAAGAATGAGGCTCTGTCAAACATCTCTATAAGCCAATTAAGTGGTGGTCAGAAAACAGAGCTTCATCAGTGTGCACATTGGGAAGAGTAAGAGATAATGAGGTCTCATAAAACCTTAATCCATTGCTGAGAACTGACTTTAGCTTCAGGATTAGAGGAACAGACAAGTACAGGTTTAAATAGAGGTGGCTAAAGGAAAGCTTATTTTAAAAACAGCCAGCAAAGGTCATGATTTCATTTTTCTTCACGACTACATGAAATTCCATTGTTATGTATGTGCTATTTTTTCCTTTATCCATGTGTTTGTTGATAGACATGTAGGCTGGCTCCATTTCTTAGATATTACAAATACTGCTTCAATAAAATTGATGAGAGTGCAAATTATTCTGTTAAGCAAAATAAGCCGACTCAGAAGACCAAATGCTGAATGTTTTTTCTCATTCACATGTCCTAGATTTTAATTTGTGTTTTGTGTGTGTCTGTTTCTGTGCATGCATGCATGCATGAGTGTGTATGTAGTTAGTGAAACCAGAGAGGGAATCATGTCAGGGTTCAGAAATCTTTAGGTGAGGATAATGGTAAGATACTATACGAGGCATGGAAACCGAAGGGGACTGTAAGGGAACACGAAGGGGCCTAGGAGGAGGTAGACAGAGGCTCATGGGACAGTGAGTCATGGAGGAGGATCAATATCATCACAGTATGTGTGGAAAAAGCATAATGCAACTCATTCCTTTGTGTACTAATTTCAAAACCTAGTAAATAAAATGTAAGCCAAAATCCTGAGGTGGAGCTGCCTGACATCTCTTCCTTGGAGAACAGAAATGCTTTCTCTGAGGTCCGGGTGGCCTAGAAAACACCTTAACCTGCAGTCTCCTGGGGAACATTTAACCTCCTTGGCACCTGCCTTACCATTAAAAAAGTATACTAATTCTGGTGATATTTCAAAGAATCTGCTTTTTATGTTACTGAATAGTATATTCTCTATTTTAATTTTTTAGTACTTTCTCCCTTTGTCGACTGGTTAATTGAGCTTGCTTTTTTTTCTCTCTCATTGCTGATGTAGTCTTTCCTTTATTTTTGAAAGATTTAATTTTATTTTTTTAATTTTTAAAAAAAATTTTATTTATTATTTTTATTTTATATGTATACGTGTATTGCCTGCATGTATGTAAGTGCACCCCTGTCGTGCAATGCCCGCAGAGGACAGAAGAGGCTGTCGGATCCCCTGGAACTGGAGTTACAGACAGTTGTCAGCTGCCAAGTGGATGCTGGGATTCAAACCCGGGTCTTCTGCAAGAACAGCCAGTGTTCTTAACTGCTGAGTCATCTCTCCAGCCCTTAATTTTATTTTTAATTGTGTGTGTGTGTACGTAACTGTGGAGGCCAGAGGCCTTGGATCCCCTTCATACTGGAGTTCTAGGCGATTGTAAGTCACCTTGTGGATATTGGGAACCAACCTTGGGTTCTCTGCAAGAGTAGCAAGTACTATTAATTTGCTAAGCTATCGTCTCAATCCCAATCCTGCTTTTTACTTTATTTTTTGAGACAGGATCTCCTGTACTCCAGGCTGACCTCTAAATCAGTAATATAGCTGAAGCTGGGCTTGAAACCCTGATCCTTCTGCATCCACCTCCCAAGTGCTGAGATTATAAGTGAGTATCACCAGCAAGGCTGGAATTGTTTGTTTTCTGGGTGTTAGTTGCTCTACCCCTAGAGTGTGTAAGCTGAGATTTGTGGTACTTTTAAAAATTCTTCTCAATATATTTTAAAATTTTATTTGCAATTTCACCTTTCAGCAACTGTTTTTTTTGGCCGGGGGCACTGGAAGTGTTTCTGTCATGCTCGCTTTTATTACAGCTTTTATTACAGCGCGGGACACTTCAAAGCCACTGGCAGTGTCAGGTGGACTACCTTTATTTTCACTATTGCTGATGATCTAATTTAACAACTCGTCACACTCCATTAGAGAACATTTCAGGTAGGATCTAGGAATAACATGGTCTCTCAGTGGTAGGATTTTTCATAAAATCCAGGTGTGCATGGATACACATAGGTCAACTTTCTTCTTGGGGCCTCAGTGCTAGTGCTGCTGCTTTTCCAGAAGACCCCTTATGCTCTGCAGAGAAGCCAGAGCTGAGTTTCATTAAGAGAAAAGATCCTTCAACTCTTACACAGCACAAATCTGGCAGCTCCCCCACCCCCCGCAACCTCAGCACACTGGTGGCATCACCCTGAGCCTTGTCTTTAAAGTGTCCACCTGCTTCCAGAGCAGCAGGGTACCTCTATGTAACCTGGAAGCAATCCTTACAATGATTAATCAAATTAAAATGAGCTGAGCTTGTTTTCTGAGTCAGCTGTTCTTTTCTTGTCCCATGTTATTCACATAGAAGAGACCTTATTATCCGCTGTGGGGGAAAAAGAAAAAACAAAAAATGTAATGTCAGTGTGACAAAGGTAGGTACACTCCTAGCCTCAAAAGCCTGAAGACTGTAAGAGCAAGCTGCCTTAAAGGGACTGTGTCTTGGGGTAGAGAAGTCTACTGCACAAAATGAAATGTATGGGTGAAGATAAACAGGTAATACATGCTTGGGTTCTGTCCAAAACATCCAGTACATCGATTACAAGCACACACAGCTGGACAACAGGCCCTGTCTTTATATGGCCTCATCAGGCATGGACATGCACTTAGGTGATAAGATTCTTTTCTTTTTTTAAATTATTTATTTAATAACCACATACTTAGAAGAAGCATTTCATTACAACAGTATTGACATATTCAATAACAATTTCCAGAGCTAAGATGCATCTCTTTCAAAATTGGCTGTAAATTTTTAGGTTTACAGTTGAATTGATAAGTTATACAATATTGCACTCAGTATAAACCCTATAAGACATAAAATTAAATGAGGTTTTAACCTTTAACAAAGATCTCTATTTCATTATTAAAATACACAGTTTCATACAGAAGAATTCGTTTTTAATGGAATTGACATC
>NW_008355642.1:5709693-5727522 GCF_000622305.1 Nannospalax galili | reverse complement strand
CAGTTCCATCTATGTGAAGATAAGTCAAAGGTCCTGCTCGACCATTGTTGGCTTCTCTTGGAAGCATGGAGGAAATGATTCCTCCGTATTGACCCTCCTCTTATAGACTGGACACTGGTTCAAGTCCATCTGGGGGGGTCTCCTTGGCCTCCTTGATCAAGAGGACAGGTGACCCACCACCATTACAGGACATTTTGAAAGATGCTCATAGCTCAACAACTGTTTTTTTTTAAATATTCTTTATTATTTTTATTTTATGTGCATGAATGTATTTCCTGCATGTAGTTAGGTATACCCATGTCCTGCAGTGCCCACGGAGGTCAGAAGAGGGGGTCAGATCCCCCTGGAAATGGAGTTTTGAACAGTTGTTAGCCGCCATGTGGGCTGGGAACCCAACCCAGTTCCTCTGAAAGAACACGTAGTACTCATATTCACTGAAGCCATCTTTCCAGCCCCAACAAGTGTTGTTTAAGAATGAATTGCGAGGGAACTGACACTGATTCTAACCACTCCAACAGCTATCAAAATACCTGAAAGCAACTCCTGAATCCATTACTCTCAAGTTCAGCCTTGGCAGACAAAAGAAAAATGAGGAGGAACTCAATAGAGGGATGCTTTTGGAAGCTCTCGTCAAGAAATCCCAATGGACTCTGATATGAATATTTGAATTTTGCCCTGTTTTGACTTTTTTCTGGTTCCCTGTTTGGAACTTTTAATGCTAATTACTCTTGCCTTTACTTCTCCTTCACATCGTCTATTCACCAATCAAGGTGACTATCTCCCTACAGATAAGAGTTATGCAATTTGGGAGTCTTTTAGATAGACCCACTGAAGGGGTAACCCAGTTGCCTCACCGTGCGTCCCTGTTCAGCACGGAAGAAGCCAGAGTGGTCTGCATCCTGATCCCCTATCAGTAATTTGGGTAAACCTCTTCAGAGAATGGTGTGATCAGAATAGAAGGCAGGAATTGGCTAGGCAGTTAGGGTAAGAAAAGACCCCAAAGAAAAGTAGCCAGTTTCTTGGCTAAAAGTCAAAATGTCCTTGGGCCTCTCAGCAACATACTCTGTTCCAAAGGCCAAAAATGACAAAAGTATTTGGGTGCTATTATCTAATCCCTAAAAGATTTCAGGGTTACCTCTTCAGAGGGGTAATGTTAGAGTAGCAAAACCCCCATTTAGGAGGGAGGGGAGGGAAAGAAAGAAAGAAAGAAAGAAAGAAAGGAAGGAAGGAAGGAAGGAGGGAGAGAGGGAGGGAGAGAGAGAAAGAGAGAGAGAAAGAAAGAGAAAGAAAGAGAAAGAAAGAAAGAAAGAAAGAAAGAAAGAAAGAAAGAAAGAAAGAAAAAGAAAGGAAGAGAGAAAGAAAGAGTACATGAAGTCAGAAAAAAGTAATGGGGAAATATGGGAGATGTTGGAGGGGAGAGAGTGGGTGTGGATTTGATCAAAACACATGCTTGCATGAAATTCTCAAAGTTTCTTATAAAAGTTAAAAAAGGGGGGGGAGTTGGAGAGATGGTTCAGCTGTTAATAACATCGGCTGTTCCTGCGGAAGACCTGGATTCGAATCCCAGCACCCACATGGCAGCTAGCAACTGTATGTAACTCCAGTTCCAGGGGATCCAACAAATTCTGTCCTCTGCGGGCATTGCACGACACAGGTGCATTTACCTACCTGCAGGTAATACACACATACACATAAAATAAAAAATAAAATATTAAAAAAGAAGGAAAAAAAATAATGAATGTGTGAATGTGTTGATTAATTTATATATGTTTGTGTCTGAGGCCAGGGCAGGGACAAAACTGGCATTGGGGTAGGCCTGAGACATGGTTCTGTGTAAGCTGACATCTGGGATGGGTTTAGAGCCTGGGGCCATGGGATTGATTTGGTGTTGAGTTGAGCTATAAGCCTGTAGCCACAGGGTCTGTCCTGGAGGGTGGGTCCATGGTTGTTGACCTGGTGACTCCAGTTTGGGAGGGGACCTGGTTCTAAGGCAGGTCCTTAGAGATCCAATGAGCCATTCTGTAGGTGAGTGTGTCCAGAAGCCTGGGGCCTCTGGGACTGGTCTGGCTCTATAGGAGGTCAAAATGAGTGTGTGGATACTGTCCCAACTTTGGGAATGGCCTAGCAGCTGGGAATTCTGGGGTCCTGAGTTTTGGAATGCTAGAGTTTCCCTGGGACTGTGAATTACCAGAGATCAATTGACTGAGCAAGCTGGGAGCCTTGAACTGTAAGATGAGGCCTAATGTGAGATGATCTTGTGAGCTCAGTGCACAGCCAGAAGCCTAGATTCTGAGGCCATGAGCCAGGCCCAGTGTGGTGTTTGACTAAATTTATTTCTCTGTGTGCTGGCTTCCAAGTAAAGCCTTATGGTCACTTCCCTCACCTTTCTCAAGTACTTGGTGTCTGTCTTCATACTGTGCTGCCAGAGCTTGTGGACTGAGTGATACACAAAGGTAAATCTCTCCATCCAACCATTTGCAATGTGCCTTTTCTTATTTGTCTGCTACACCCAGGTGCTATAATCTCCAGCCTGGTTTCCTTGCTCCCGTGGGTTATTTTCCATGCATGGACATTTTGTGTGGCATTTCTGTTAAGGGCAAGCTCCAGCAGGTCCTATTTTGCCAAATTGTCCATGTCTCTTTATGTTCTACGTGCCCCATTATGTCTTTTTCTTCTATGATTTCCCTTGCTAAAATCTGTAGTACACTTTGAATAGAAGCGGCAAGAGGAGACATCATACGGGGAAAGCTTTGAGATGTTTACTACCAAGCATGAGAAAATTTGTGAGAATTTCATAGATGCCCTTTTGTAGTTAAGGAATTTCTCTTCAATTCTTAATATTGAAAATGGTTGGATGTTTTTCAAATGTTTATTTGAATCTGCTAAGATCATTATGAATTTGTATGTGTAGGTATACGTGTGTGCATGTGCATGCCAGTGTGTATGTGTAGGCCAGAGGACAATTACAGACGACACCTGGTGTTCATCTGCAGGAGCCATTTGCCTTTATTTGTTCCATAGAGTCTCTCACCTACAATTAGCCAAGTTGGCTAGGTTCCCTGGACAGTGCACCCCAAGAATCCACTCGTCCTGTCTGTGTTTCACTAAGAGCACAAGCATGCTCTACCATGTCTGGCTTGCTGTTTATAACATGGGTCCTAGAAATTGAACCTGGGGCTTCTTGTTTGCAAGGCAAGCACTTTATTTACTGAGCCATCTCATCAGCCCTTATTATGCAGTTTTTTACTTTGTACATGAATATGTGGTATGGCTGTTTTACTGTTTATTTGGTTACCAGACTATTCCATGGGGTAAGGGCAAAGCAGAAAAAGAAATTAGTTAACGGATCACGCTAAGTTAGAAACATCCACACATCTCTTGTTTATCTTCAGTAAGAGTAAAGTAAGAGTTTTCAAAAGATCTAGTCCCTTGTGATATGCTGGCTTTTCAATGATAGCAAATGTGTTTGACTTCCAAGTCAGGCAGTATGACTGCATACATCCCATTCTTCAGTAACGGACCATCTCCTATAATGTTGGAAATACTGAAACCCTAACTTATGTTTGAGGATCATGACAGTATACACTCTTAAATAATGTCTGTTCCTTGATACTGTAAGAGAAAGATTGTTCCCATATTTAACATGCTTTAATCAGGTGTAAAATTTAGATTTAGATTCTTTGGTAAGCCAATGTCTGGCTTAATCAGCAACGCTATGTACTTGGCTTTTGTGAATTGTGCTTATTTTTGTCTTCTTTATATATTTTGTTGCTTTGTTATTTTAAAATATTTAACTTATTATTTTATTCTATGTGTATGAGTGTATTTCCTGTATGTGTGTAAGTGCAAGTGTTGTGCTATGCCAAGATGGTAAGAAGAGGGTGTTAGATCCCCTTGAACTGGAATTACAGACGGTTGTTAGCTGCCATGTCTGTGCCAGTGCTCTTAACTGCCGAGCCATCTCTCCTGCCCAGCTTTGTTATTATTCTTTTAAACTTTTTAAATAATACAGTATTCTGGAAAGAAGATATGCTTCCCTCCTCTAATTTTTGTTTGCTTTTATGTTCCTATTGTTTTCTCATGTAGTGACTACACTCAAATACTGCTTTCAGTAGCTTACCATATATGGGCCTTGAACTTTCTTCTGTAATATTGAACAGCGAATAATTGTAAAGATTTTATTATGTATTTTAAACCAATAAATATTCCAGAATTCATCAAGGTGCTTTATGGGTACATTTTAAATGGTTTATGTGCTCAGTCAGGCATTTCACAACTCTGCCTCAGCCTTTAGTTTCTACTTGTGCAGACAGAGCATTGGAATTAGTACGGATGAGAGCTTAAGGCTTTTTCAGGTACTTTTTTCCAGACACAAACAGTTCTACAAATATTTATGATGTTCTAGATCTCATTTATTTTGGAGATTTTTCAATGCCTCCTGTGAATGATTCCTTTCAGATTTTTTTATTTCAAATTTTTGAGCAGTTTCTGGTGAGCCTTAACAGATTTCTTTAAGGTTCAATGTTAACGTTTTGGTTGTTAGCCTTAGCCTTTAATGGCTGCACTATCCCTCCAGCCCAATGTTAATAAGTCCTACTGAATGTGGACCCCATTCCCCCACCCCAGATGCCCTGAGAATAGGCCAGTTCACACAACTAGAACTCTAAGTAAGATCAAATGAAGGCATACCAAGAATAGAGAAATTCAGAAAGCTGTCCAATGGCTCAAATAATGATAGCTATCTAAGATTAGGGTGGTGGTATTTTTGCATCTCCATATTTTCTTTGGTTTCTGGGCTATAAGCTTTGCAAGTAACATAATTGAAAAGCAGGTGTTCAACACGTCCATAAATCTAGGGTGTGAGGGATCAGAACACAGGAAATTAAAATTCAACAAAGCTGACTGTTCATTTGATTTGGCTACTTTTCTTGAATAAATGTTCCTTGGATGATCGAAAGCCTTTACTTAGTTTCCAGATTTCTGAAAATTTGAGTTTGACCATGTTGTTCAGTGTTCTTTTTGCTTTCTGGTGTCCTTACTCTACTGTTCTAGAAGTATTTCTTTACCTGTTTCCTTATTTCAGTAAGTGTTTCTTTTAGTTGTACCATTTCCACTTGGATTTATTTCCCATCCCCTGCTTATTTATCTACTTTGTTTTATTGATTTCACAATTATGTTGTCATGCACTTAAGAGTTTTTGATAGGCAGTGACTTAAATTATAATGAAATACTCTTCTAAGTTCTCTTGAAAGCAATTTAACATGAAATATACTATTTCTTTTACAAGCTTGACTTCATTTGTTCAGCATGCTATTGCCATATTTATGTCCAGTCACTCTTAAAGTAGTGCATAGTTATATATTTGGATCATAAGTGAATTCTCATAAAAATTTCAAAAATTATAGGAACTTATGTTTGGGGGGGCTGGAGAGATGGATCCGTGGTTAAGGGCACTGGCTGTTATTGCACAGGACCTGGGTTTGATTCCTAACACCCACTTTGTGGCTAACAATAATCCTTAACTCCAGTTCCAGGGGATCCAACACCTTCTTCTGACCTCCACAGGCATTGCATGAAGATGCTGTCTCAAAAAATAAGGTGGAGGGGCTGTAGAGATGGCTCAGCAGTTCAGAGCACTGACTGCTCTTGCAGAGGACCCAGGTTTGATTCCCAGCACCCGCATAGCAGAGGCTACCATCTGTAACTCCAGTTCCAGAGAATCTGACACCCTCTTCTGGCCTCTGCAGGCATTGCACTGTGAAATGGGTGCACTTACATACATGCATGCAATACACTCATACACATAAAATAAAAATAATAAATAAAATATTTTCAAACATAATAAAATTATGTTTCACTTTCCTCAGTGGGAGGAATTAAAATAAGTATTTAAAAATCTAACATACTCCTCCCTGTTTCCATTAGTAGCAATATTCCTTATGTTGAAATGGTATTCAAGATCATTTTGTCGCATGGGTATATAAATTCCTTTCTTTGTCTGTCAATCCACTACTATAAAGAAATAGAAGCAACCAGGTGGTAACTGTAGCTTCAAGTTTAGTAGAATTTAACCTCTGGCAGTTACTGGAAGCATCCCCTCTTGGGACCCAAGGAATCTAATATCCTAAGCCTTAAGTTTCAGGGATGTGATAAAGCCATTCTGAGAGTGTGCTGCAGAGAACAATAGCAAAAGGAGCATTGTAGTCGGTCTCCAAGAACACATGGTCTCTGCTCCACCTAAAATTTGGTTCGGATGTCAAGCCTATGACACCATACATATACCAAGAACATATGACTTAATAGTTACCTAATAATACTTTGATGGGAGACAAAGACGATTTCCCAAACAGATCCTAAAAGCAGCCCTAAAGAGTGCCGGAAGGAAAACTGATGTTAGTTTTCATTGTAGTTAGGTCCATGTTGAGGGATCTAATACACAGGCAGGGACTGACCTGATTTTAACTTCCCACTAAAATTAAGTCTCATAACCTCATCCAGGAAAAGAATATCTGAGACATTTGATTACCGTGCTGGGGACCAAACCCAGGGCCTTTCACTTTCTAAGCAAGCAATCTACTATTGAGCTAAACCCCCAACTTCTGAGATTTTGTATGAGTTTGACCAAAGTTTGAGGGGTGGGCAGAAAAGGATGAGGCTTAAAAGCTCTCAGCAACCAAATAAAAACACCAATACCAAAAGCAAAATCAGTATCCTTTCTGCAGGTGGCAATCTGAATTTACTTCTTGGTTCCACATTTGTGTACTCTAGATTTTCAAAATACAGCATCAGATACTAGTTTTTAGTTAAGTGCATATATCTGATCCTGAAAGAAACTGTTCTAACTGTGAGAATGTTATTTCAGCTACATAAAAGAATGAAGTGAAACACAAATTACATGTAGGTGAATTGTACAGGTTGGAAGTTCAATGCCTCCTCCCCAAAAGCCTATGATGTTGATGCTTGTTCCCCAGCATGACACTCTTGCAACATGTGTTAACCTTAATTTCCTCACGGTTTTAGAGGCTAGCCCATGATTTGCGGGGGGGGGGGGGCGCCGCAAAGCAGAAAGTCTACAGCTTACTGGGGACATGCCACTCTTTAAAGGAGAACTAGTGGGTCTCCAGCCCCTACATCTTGCACTCTTTCAAGCAGTCACAAGATGAATGGTTTCGCTCTGCTCATACTCCCACTATGATGTGCTCCCACCATCATGGACTAAAGTCTCTAAGACTGTGAGAAAATAAAACTTTTCTCTTTATAAGTTGGTCATCTCTGATATTTTGTATTCATGGAAAACTGACATAGTGAAATACATACTACACACTGTTTAGCCTGAATGTAGTCAAAGGCCAGTCTGTTACCCATTACATTCTATCCAAGTCAGTTTACACTGTTTTGCTTATAAGGCTCATGCTGTCTCATTGACTATAATAGGTAAGCTAATGATAGGTTCCTAGTCATTGTTACCAAGGCATAGACACTGATGTCAGGGGTATGGAACCAGTAATCAACATATTCCCTGGCTAGGATAGACTTCTTTACTTGATATATCAACAAGAGCTTGCAATGAGTGGCAACACTTTAAATAATTTTAAGGAGTAATACACAAGCTAAAAACTACCACATGCATTCACAAAAGAAAGATATTCTGTGGTTCACTCCTCATCACATAGTAGTAGCATGTAACCCAAAGTGACTTCTTTTACTTGATTTTGGATCACCACAAGCATTCTTACATGGCATAGATGCAGAATTGATGGCATAGGCCACTATTGCATCAGATGAATCATGTGGATTTGTATCAAACACATGCAAATAAGATTTTACTGGCCCAAGTGTACATGTGTGAAGGTATCTAAGTTTGTTAGTCATGGCCCTGAGAAATTTCTATTTCTATGTCATGTCAATATTATGAGGAACTTCATGTGGATCACTCCGTGACTACTGCTATGTGACTCAAGCTGATTGATGGACCATGGAGATAGTTGCTAAGTTGTGATGCTGTGTCAAGGGGGAGTGGATATATAGCATCGATTCTTCTTCAGTTCCTATGCCTCCAATGGTCTAAGGAACTTTACTCTTGATGCTTAAGTTGTTGTTCTTTCCTAGAATGATAATATTATTGTTTTCTTTCCATGATCACATAATCTGTTCATCCTAATCTAGTAGTTAGTACCCCATCCATTTACCCATACAGTCCTGTACCCAGACCTTTTAATGCATCACAGGATTTGTGGGCTGTGCCACAATGGTAGGACTCTTATGGATGCGTGAAATACTCTATTTCTGTTATGTGGGCCACCAGAGAAATAATTGAGGCTTCTATCAACTGATCATTATTGCTATGGCCTATGATATACAATTACTGACATCAGGTAATAGAAGAAGCAATAGCTTGAAGTCACCCTCACTGTGTTATATAGTTAAAACCATTGAGATAAAAAAGAGGAATGGTTGCATATTATCAGTATTTTTTATCAACAATCTCCATGTTCTCTGAAGACTTCTACCCTAGCATTCCCCCAATCTATCAGTCAAAGCAGAATATCCCCTTACAGGAAACAGTCTCATATAATAGCCATACACTATGACTACGATGTCTAGTTCCACAATTATGACAACATGGCTTGCCCAGCTTTCTTTATATTCCAGACTTTAAAAATTCATTCCATCAGGCTGGAGAGATGGCTAAGTGGTTAAGAACACTGGTTCTTGCAGAAGACCCGGGTTTGATTCCCACATTTCCTGTGCAAGAGCAGTCAGTGCTCTTAACTGCTGAGCCAGCTTTGTCTATCTTAAGGAAGCATGTAGATAGAGATATATTTGTACATGTGTACAAAAGACTGAAATATTGACCTCCACGGCATTGCATGGCATGGGTGCACTCACATACATGCAGGCAATACACTCATACACATAAAAAATTAAAATTATATATATATATATATATTCGTTCCATCAGTTAATGATGGCATCATTCTGAACATGAAATGGGGTGTGAAATATACACGGAGTAGCATGCCCATCATTGTATCATTATGTCTCCTTCACCATGAACAGTGGGCACTGGAAGATTGTAAGTGGCATAAACATAGCAAAACTCTGATCAAAATGTTTACATGACCTGGCCAGAATCTACTAGTGTACAAGAATAGCAACTTCATGGCTTAAATAGGTTCCAATGCCTGACCCTAGAAATAGCCACAAGATGGCAGCAGAGAACAAAGTGGGCTTTTTGTTCAGCAAAACAAAAAGCTTTGTCACCTACTCACCGAAAACATAGTTCTTCTTTAGAGGTTGTACTAGTTAACTTTTCTCCAGCTGTGAACAAATACCTAATATGAAACAACTTGAAAGTGAAGGGACTTATTCTAGATCACAGTTTGAGCTATATTATGGTGGAAGGCATAGTGACATGAAAGGCTCACAGCTATGGCAGTAGGAACTTGAGGCTGCTTGCTCACATCTGGGTGGACCAGGTAACAGAGACAGGACAGGAAGTGGGTCTGGGCTATAAATCTCAACGCCCTCCACAAGTGAGGTCCTTTCTCCTAAAGGTTCCATAACCTCCTAAAACAGCATCACCAGTTGGGGAACAAGTTTTCAAGCCCCTGAACCAGGGGATCATTACATCCAAATAATAACAAAGCCTTTTGGATTGTGATTGAAAAGTCAATTGCCTACTCTGATAATGAATCCAAGTAATATTTCTAGGCTTCAGTATTTCATAGGCTTAAATGGCTAGTGTTTGATTTAGGTTTTTCTCACACGGGCATTCACATAGATTACACAAATATATTATTAACTGAAAAAATGGCCTTCCAGATCACCTAGCCTTACAGGGAATAGAGGGTCATCTTTTGTATTTCAGTTTTTCTCCCCTCCTCCTGCCCTCCTGGAAATGGAGAGCACAGTTCCCTTCTCATTAGCCATCTTTGACTAATTCCATGAAATAGCTAAGCTGTTTCCTATGTTCCAAGACTCAGGGAACATACAACATGCCTTTTCCTTAACAGTATCATCTAGAGAAATGATGGAGATATTCAACCAGATTTCACTATGGAAAATCTTCCAATGTTGTCTTTGGAGATTGAATTTCACTGGAATCTTATGTGAGGAGACGCCATTAGATTTAATATGACCTAGCCTCAGTATTCCAAGACCAATCATTCTTGAGGACTTCTTGGAAATTTGATCACCAGAGAACCAAAGGCATTTTTTTTTTTTGTGAGTGTGCGAGGGAATGTCTGACATTACCTCTAAAGATACACAATCATTTTGTATAAGGAGGATACCATGGTCATGGATCTAGATTTGTATCTCTCTTAAATAAAGTATTCCCATTTAATAAGAAACTACCACTGTATAACTTTATTGTTATCTGAATGGAAATAAACCAGGGTCAGGATGTCTAGGAAAAATGTTATCTGCTAGTCCTAGGTAGGACTAGCTTTCCACAACTGTCCAATGACATTCCAGTAACTGTTTTGTGAGTAGGTTGTTGGTTATGGCCTGTTTAAGGAAACAGTAAATTCAGAATGACAAAGAACATTTCCATGTGAAGGTAGTCTTTTTTTTAAAACAGAGACTCAAACCATTAAGTTTGGGCTTCTTTTTATAGAGCAGAGAGTCGAGTCGTAGCATAGGTCAATTTCTATTTACTGTCTTGGAGAATAATCACGGTGTCTCAGACCACAGAGCTCTCAAGAATTTGACTTAGGTGCTTGGTCTCTATATCATATCAGAGTCAGTGAACTACCCATTGGCTTTCACAAGAGTCAGAAGGCAGTTGTTGACATCTATTTTTTTCCTCTTTTTTCTTTTTTTTTCTTTTGCAATGTGACTCATTTATTTCTGCAAAGGAAATTCTGCTATAATATCAAATAATAAAATACATGTGTATCTATTCTTTTTGCAGAGCCTGCCAGTATGAAAAAATTGCAAACATGTTGTTGAAGAATAGAAATGGGCTTGTTCCTTATACCAGCAAACTCTCTGGAGCCAGGGCTGTTAACTTACAATATAAAAGTTCTCAACATTCCCATTTGCCTTCAGCTTCTTCCTTAAAGTCCAGAACTATAAGTCTAGTAGTTGAATTTGCATAACCTTCCTACTATCATCATCACTCTACAAGAAACTCTTCACAACCGGGAGACTCCCCTACTCCAATCTTTGTGCGTGCTTATGGTGCATGCATGTAAAGAGCAATAGCAAATATACATTAAGCAGGAAGTGTAATAGCAGTGAAATAAAGCAGCAGTCCAAAAGACAGCACCAACGTGATTACACTTAATCTTCTGCACCATTTTATACTTCCAAATTCATAAAAATCAAGTGTTCCTTGTCCCTGAAGAAAGCCTTATATGTCAGGTTGTTTTTCTCTTTATACTGTCATTGAAATAAGCAACAGTAGGTTTAATCTCTTATGTTTACCATCTGCCTCATTGTACTTACAAAGGCATATAGCGCATGACCTCTGGGCCCCACTGGGAATAGAGAAACTTTTAATTTCACTCTTAGCTCCCCTTCCTCAATTGAGTAGACATGGGATTAGGGTCAGGTGGTGTAATTACTGAAGAGTAATTTGCCCTACGACAGACAGTTGGATTCTGTTTTTGTTTGTTTGGTAAAGAGAGATTGACTTCCAAGGAGGAATCTAGCTCCATAGAGACATTTTCTGTTGCAATTAGATAGATAGTGCCTAATTTGTGCCCTTTCTCCCTACTCAAACAGCTTCAATGTTTCATGGAATAATCTCTACTTTGAGAAATCTGTATTTTGTTTTGTTAGTTGTTTGATTTGGTTTGCGTTTTTTGTTTGTTTTACGAGACAGTATTTTACTCTGTAGCCCAGGTTGGCCTGGAATTAACTGTGTGCAAGGCTGGTCTCTAACTTGAGGCGATTCTTTTGCCTCAGGCTCCTCAGCAGCGCTAGGATTACAGTTGTGAGCCACCATGTCTGGCCTGATGTCCTTGCTTTATAGACAAATGCTCATTGACTAGTGGCTAGATTCTATTAAAGGGAATGTATTTGCTCATAATTTGTTTTAGTTAAGATCCCACAAAACCTTGCTTGGTTGAAATTGTATCTCTCTTTATCTTGGGTATTTCTTGGCCTAAGGCAGTCATAGCAGCCTGTATAGGACTAAGAGAAAATTAGTCATCCTCTTTCTCTCTAAGGAGGCAGGGTTTAAACATTTGTCACTCTCTGGATAAAAGGCTCTCTATCATGGTTGTCTCTCAGTGAGTATCAGTCTGGAGTAGCTATAGCTATGTGTGTTTTGTTTCTTATTATTTTGGGTTTAAACAGTCTCATTTTTTAAAATACGGCAACTGGTTTATTTTTTCTTAGGTTTCATAAACTTTTAGTGAAAATGGAAGTAGCCCAT
Organism: Nannospalax galili; assembly: GCF_000622305.1. Lineage (NCBI taxonomy): Eukaryota > Metazoa > Chordata > Mammalia > Rodentia > Spalacidae > Nannospalax > Nannospalax galili. The sequence continues at coordinate 5,715,134 of NW_008355642.1, read as the reverse complement.
CTGGGTGTCTTTATTTGGCCATTTTCTTTGAAAGGAGTTAGAAATAGTTCCTACAGAGCTACAGTCCAGTGTGATAATTGTCCTGACACACTTGAGACTTCTTGCTACCTTCCTGTGTATCTATGATCCTAGGTACCCTATTGATAAGAAGAGGCTAGTGCTGTTGTCATGGGACACACAGACTTCTGCTGGATGGCTTGTGAAATGGTGCTTTGTTTCTTTTTTTGCTAACATTTTGAATAGAGATCTTTCCTGGGGAAAGTTAGCCCATATTTGTGATTTGCTGAGGCTTATGCACATCACTGGTGCTTAGTTATCACTCTACTGCCAGACAATCTCATTTGTAACCCAAACTTAAAGTCATCCTGCCTCGCCCTTCAGGCTTTGGAGTGGAGTGCTATGATTACAAGTGTGCATCATTATATGTCACATGGAACTCAGAGCCCAGCTACTGGGTTTTGATCTACTTCCTTCCTTCATTATATTCATCTCAAGTTGATCATAATTTTGAAATAAAAATTTAAAGCAGCAATCCATGTTTGCACCATGATTCTGACGTGACTGAATGGTTTTCATGAATCATGAATCTTGAGTGAGAGGGCCTACCTGTTAATATTTATCATCTAAAAGCATAACAATTCTTGATCTGGCTCCAGATGCACCCTACCGGTCTTTTGAAGGAAGTAGCCTCAGAGTTCCATCTTTGCCTCTTGAGTGCATCTTATTACCCTGTTAAAGGTTATTTTGTAGGTCTAAGGAATGGCAGTAATTTTAGTTTTTAAACATGTGTCTTTTGTTCCCTACTTTGTATGAGAGAGCGATATTTGTACAACTTCATGAAATCTGAGCTCGGTGTCTGTACATCAGCTCACCTAACATGTAAAAAACAAAGCACTACTTCCCATGCTTGTACTGTACAAGCAAATGCATTCTCTCCTAGCTTCCAAATAGTTTCCTCATCTCAATGAACTGGCTCAGGTGTCCATGATTTTTTTCTCTTCCACAGAGGCATTGTATATATTGGCAGGTGGTGTTTTCGATCCTTGTAGAAACCCAATAGGAGGTCATGAAGTAACTAGACTGTAAAGGAAAAGACTGCATAAGCCAACCAATTTGCCGTTCTCCACAGGTGGTGACAAAAGACAAGAGTCAGTGGGTCAGAACAAAAACAGTTGATTACTAACAACACAGCAAACAGTAGCAGTATCAGCCAGGGCACACCAGTTCCACCTGTCTCCAAATTCCACTGTATGACACACTTCAGGAGCAGATGGTGGCTACAAATACTGGATTTCACCACAGCTGAGCAACTTGGGCTACAAATTCAGTGCCTTTATATAGCAAGTAGTTAACCAGCCAATCATCCTCCCGCAGGGAGTGGATGTTCCCCAAAGCAGTCCTGCTGTGTTGTCATGTCAATAATGTTCCTTTATTCTCTCCAATTCCCACTCAGAGCCTTAAGATGCACTCCCACATCTGTTTCCAGGGTTTGTGCCAGTATATTTGATCTAACTTTTCCACTTCTTTTGTTAAGAAACTCACTCCTCTTAGAACAGCATATTTACTCCTTGCTCTGCCTGTAATAAGAGCTGCTAGCATTGCAAGATTGTGTTGAGACAGTAAGAGCATGGGCTTTGAATGTGTCATCACATAAGTGTCTTGTGTTGATAAGGTACATGCAGGGTCTCCACACATGGGAAAGTTGCTTCTAACAAGTTGGAGGGGTAGGTATAAGAAGGCTATTGCTAGGGGCTGGAGAGATGGCTCAGTGGTTAAGAACACTGAATGTTTTTGTAGAAGACCCAGGTTCAGATCCCAGCAGCCACCTGGCAGCTAACAACTGTCCGTAACTCCAGTTCTAGGGGATCCAGTGCCCTCTTCTGACCTCCGCGGGCATTTCATGACATGGGTGCACTTCCGCACATGCAGGCAATACATGAATACACATAAAATAAAAATAATAAATATTTTTTTCAAAAAAGAACGGTGTTGCTGCTGATCTGTATGTGTAAGGGGAATCTGATTTTTCAAGAATCTCAGATCCTCTGGGACTGGAGAGATGGCTCAGCGGTTAAAAGTACTGGCTTCCCTTGCAGAGGACCTGGGTTCAGTTCCCAGAACCCACATGGCGGTTAACAACAGTCCATAACTCCAGTTCCAGGGGATCCACCTCCCTCCTGTGACTTCTGTGGGTATTGTACTTATACGCATGCAGACAAAATGCTCATACACATAAAATAAAAATTAAAGATAAGAATCTCATGTTCTCCCATGCAAATCTCCACATTCAACAAATCATCATGAGTCCCTTTTTTTAGGCCCCTGATTTCAACAAGGAAAACTCTTCAAGTTACATAAGCTCCTGACCCTGGTTTTCAGTGCAGATTTTCCTTTTGCTATAAGAGATGGGAATATTTTTATGCACAGCTGTAGCAGCCATCTAGAATTTACAAGGCTCTTGATGTGATGGGTATCTTACTTTCTTTACATTTGTATTTTTAATTTTATTGAATTACAACCTAGAAAACATGAATGATCTATAAATGTACAATTTAATAAATTTTCACAATGTGATATACTTATGTAACAGTCTCAAAGTAGCAAACAACATATTATCACATCCCAGAATCACCTCTCCTTCTTGTCTGAAGAATAAACACTAATCTGACTTCTTTCATCAGACATTAGTTTTCCCTGCTTTTGAGCTTTATGTAAAATGAGTCTTATAATACATGTTCTTTTGTGACTGACATCCTTCCTTAACACACTTTTGAAAGGTTCATATAGTTTACATTCTCTATTTTCACTTGTATATACTGTTTCATTGAATGAGTATAACACAATTTATTTGGTCATTCCAGTTTTCATGTGGAGCACTTCGTTTTTAAAAATAATATTTTATTAATGATTGAGAATTTCACATAATGTATTTTGGTTGCTTGAGCTATTCATGATGATGCTGTAAAGACATACATGTATTCTGGTGCACATATACATTCATTTCTGCTGGATCTTTTTGTTGTAGTGAAATTTGCTGAATCATAGGTCATGTATGAATATGGGTGGATAGATGGGTAGATGATAGATAGGTAGGTAGGTAGGTAGGTAGGCAGACAGATAAACAGGTGATATGTAGCTATTGCTACATACATTTGCATTGTGGCTCTACTCATCTTCACTTCGATGGACATTATATACATTTCTGGATGCTCAGTGTCCTAACAAACATATGATATTTTCAATTTGCCTATTAAGGATGAAGGTAAATACAATATGGCTTTAATTTTCATTGCCCCAAAACTTACACAGACTGAGAGTAAGAATTCTTTCAGTTTTCAATATTTATTATTTTCATTATTTATTATTCACTACTTGTTTCCAATTTTTCCATCAAGTTTTCTGTCTTTTTTCTTATGGGTATGTAGAAATTCTTTATATATTCTGGATAAAAAGAATCCTTTGTTGGGAACACATGCTGAAAATTAATGGAAATTTTGGGGGTTTTGTTTGTTTGTTTGTTTGTTTTTTGAGACAGAATCTCACTGTGTATCTCTGCCTGGCCTAGAACTCTCTGTGTAGACCAGGATGGCGTTAAACTCACAGAAATATGCCTGTCTTTGCTTCCCTGGCATGTGCCACCATTCCTCACCACTTTTCTCTTTTTAATGGTGTCTTTTGATGAACAAAATGTTTTTAAATTTTAAATACTCTCTTTTAAATTTTATTTATTATTTTTATTTTATGTGTATGTGTGTATTGCCTACATGTAGGTAAGTGCACCCGTGTAATGCAATGCCCGTGGAGGATAATAGAAGCTGTTGGATCCCCTGGAACTGGAGTTACGGACAGTTATTAGCTACTATGTGGGTGCTGGGATTTGAACCCAGGTCTTCTGCAAGAACAACCAGTGTTCTTAACCACTGACCCATCTCTCCAGCCCCCTAAATACTCTTTTTTTATTCTCAGTTGTGTCCTGTTAGAGATACTGTTTCCTTGGTCTCAAGAGATGGCTCCCTGGTTAAGAGCACCGCCTGCTGTTACAGGACCTGGATCCGGTTCCCAGCACTTACATGACAGCTAACAAGGATCTATAACTCCAATTCCAGGGGGTCTGATGACCTCTCTTGGCCTCCTTGAACATTGTACAGGAAGAGCACTTGCACGCATGCAGGCAAGAAACTCATACACACAAAGTAAAAATAAAATAATCAAAAAAAAAAGTTTTAAAACAGAAATTTTTGCTTCCTACAAAGTCGGGAACATAATCCCTATGACTTCTTTCTGTATGCATATGTATGTGTATGTGGGTATATGTTTATATACGTGTACCTACATGTGAAGGCCAGAGAACAATCTCAGCTGTTGTTCCTCAGGCAGTGTCCACCATTTTTGGGTGGGGACAGTGTCTCTCCTTGTTCTGGAAATCACCAAATAAGCTAGTCTAGCTGTACATGGAGCCCCAGCATTCTGCCTGTCTCCACCTCCCCTCTGCTGCAATTATGAGAACATGCTACCATGACTGGATTTTTTTAAAAAATATTTATTTAATAACCATTTAATTAGAAGAAGCATTTCATTACAACAGCATTGACATATTCAATAACAATTTCCAGAGATAAGATGCATCTCTTTCAAAAGTGGCTGTAAATTTTTATGTTTACAGTTGAATCAATACAATATTGTACTCTGTATAAACCCTATAAGACATAAAATTAAATGAGGTTTCAAACCCCAAAAAGGATCTCCATTTCATTATTAAAATACACAGTTTCATGCAGAAAAATTCATTTTTAATACAATTGACACTAAGATGCACATGCGTTTCTAATCTCCATATATTTGATTATTACTAGTCATAGTTGGTTACTTTCTGAGCTCCTCGGCATCTGAGCATTCATATAAAGTCATCAGGTAGATTTCAGTGGTAATGTTTTTCACATCTACTAATTATTGAGCAAATTTTTATGCTTTGAAGAATTTTTTTTAATTTATTTATACACCCACTTCCTGGGTGGCACCCTCCCGTAGCCTCCCTCCCCCCACTAGAGCCCTTATACCCTGATATCCCTGCTACTGTCTGCTGTGTTGTCGGCATCCCCAGCGCTTCTGCACTACTTGCCCTTCTGGTGAATCTAGTCAGCCTATCTAGACATCTTTGTTTTAGGAGGGTCAGCTGTTCCTCATCTAGCGGTAATCAATTATCAATATTCCTTTGGATAAGATTGGGGTCTGCTGTTCAATTACCCAGGTGTATTCTGGGTTACTATCTGGGAATCCCTTTGGCCACCCTAGCCCACAACTCAAAAGAAGGTAGCGTTTGTCTGGTAGCGTTTGTCTGGCATTGCTGCTTGTTATGTAGCCTTTACCTATATACGGACTCTTATGAAATTATATTGGCCCCTTTAATCTTTGGTTATACTTTCCTTTTGGGTGTTTAAGAC
>NW_008355642.1:5694504-5709165 GCF_000622305.1 Nannospalax galili | reverse complement strand
GCATTATTTATGTCGTGCATTGTCTAACCCTTCCATCATAGTTTACCCAATTAAGGTGACCCCATTTTCCCCCTTTCTCTCTTAATAATCCCCTTCTCCTATGGTCCTACCCCTCTTGAGCTCCTTCTTTCCCTTTATCCCCTAGATTCCTTGTATACCCTTCCCTCCCCCCCTCCCTTAAACTAACTCAATTTTTATCCATATCTCCCTTATTAAGGCCTGTTTCCTACTGTTCTTCCCTTCAGGTTATTTCTTTTCCTTTACCTCCCTGTTTCCTTTCCATCGTCCTGGTTCCTGTAGTTATGTCTGGTTGCATACTTATTTATCGGAGTCTGGTTCTAGGATCCACATATAAGGGAGAACATATGTCAGTATTTTTTTCTGAGTCTGTGTTACTTCACTTTTTATAACAGTTTCTAGTTCCATCCATTTACCTACAAATTTCAAGATTTCATCTTTCTTTACTGCTGAGTAGAACTCCATTGTATAAATGAATCACATTTTCATTATCCACTCATCGATTGAGGGACACTTAGGTTGCTTCCATCTCTTAGCTATTGTGAAATGCAGGTTCTAGAGATCAAATTCAGGCCCTTGAAAGCATTTTACCGAATGAAATATTTTCCTGTCCCTCCTTATCTGTTCTTTTGAATTAATTAATTAATTTATTAATTAATTAATTTATTTATTATTTTGTATTTTTGAGACAGGGTCTCCCTGTAGCCCCAGCTGTCCTGGAACTTGCTTTGTAGAACAGGCTGGCCTTGAACTCACAGAGATACATCTGCCTATGCCTCCAGAGTACTGGGATTAAAGGTGTGTTCCACCATGGTATACCCTGCCAACATTATCTTTTTTTAAATGTATTTATTTAAATAGGGATTGTAAAGGCCTGAATCCTTAAGAAAACAGGGTCACTGAGGAATAATAAAGATGGCACACTTCCTGCTGTTTCTTTGTCCCACAGGGAGGCCTTATTTTTAACTCCACCAGGGCCCCTTCAATTGACCTACTTAGAATCAGTTAGCCCTGGACATATCTCAGCTTTGCACTGTGATCTATCAGCCTTCTCCTCTTTGTTTAAATTGACCAATCCAAAACTAGGCATGGGGAAACCACTAAAATCCTTAAACCCAAGCTTTCCCTAGGGGACATTGAAGTATTAATTTCTGGGTCTACTCTTCACTTGTGGAGAGGTTTATCTTTCTGTATGAGTGTGTATATGTTTTTATGTGTATGGATGTAGTTTTTTTAATCTTTGAATAAAAGTTTATTTGCTTGTTCCTCTCTGATTGTATGAGATTTTTCCTGCATTTTACTTTTTTTAATTGACTGGGAAAACAAATATAAGCCCTAGACTTTGATCATTCAAGACTCTTGACTGATAATGCAGCTGCAACAGGATCATTTCATTGATTTTCAAATAGATAGAAAATTGGCCAACATTCGATTATAGTTTTTTAAAAATTCTTTTCTCAGTGTACTTTAGTATCACTTTATCATGAATCAGGTAATTATATATAAGTACAAGTGTGCATTTTATTCTCTTTCTGACCAATCATGTATAACATTTCAATAACCTCCATAGTACTCCATTGGTTTATCTTTTAACAAATATTAATTGTTAAAAGTAATACATTAGGTGATGTATTTTATCATGATATTTCCACAATTCATAGAACGTATTCAGCTAATCTCTTCTGTTATCACTATTTCTCACCCTTTAACATCCCAGATAGCTCTCCTTTTCTCTTTCAAATCCTTTTTGTTTTATGCCTATATTCTGCATATGAGAGGAAACGTGATATTTGTCTTTATGTCAATTACCATGATAATTTTCAGTTCCATCCACTTTCCTTCTAGGGATATAATTTTGCTCTTTATGGTAAAGAAAAAAATCCTGTGTATCATATTTTATTTATTTATTCATCTTTGATAGGCACCTAGGTTTTTTCATAACGTGACTATTATAGTGACACAGGAAATGTGGCTGTTCAGGTATCGCTGTTATATGCTGCTTTTAATTCCATTAGGTATATACCCAGGAATAGTTAGTTAAATTATATCTAGCTTTGCCTTTAGTTTTTCAAGTAACCTCCATATTTTTTTCCACAGTGGCTACACATAATTCACATTCTCCCCAACAGTGTATAAGGGCTCTTTTTTCCTGTTTCTTCACCGGCATTTGTAGTTTTTTGTTTTGTTCATGATAGTCATTCTGACTGGGCTGAGATGGAAAACTTAGCTCTGATTTGCACTGCTCTTATGACTATGGATGTTGAACATTTTTTCATTATTTATTAGCCTTTGGAATAGGTCTCTTCAGTTAATTTTACTGATTGGATTATTTGTGCTGTATATTTTACGCATTCAGGCCTGGAACCCAGGGTCTGTGTAAGAGCTGCCTTCAATCTGCTGCTGCCAGTGGAGCTCATGTGTCACTTGCTTGAAAGCCCACTTGCACCAATGATACTGTAGCACAGGTATGCCACCAGAGTGTGAAAGAGACTGGGAAATGCCTGAGCAGTGACTTTGAGTATCCCCAAAGTCTGTGGGATACTGAGAATATAGAAAGCAGGGGAACCAAGGCAGTTTTCATGGCAAACAGGAGGTGGGGACATAGACACTCAGTGATCCTGTAAGTTCTCACCATGCCAATCTCTGTCCTAGTCCCCCATTCATATTTACACATAGCTGGTCTGGCTCTTCTTGCCTGATGCCACAGGGCCATAGTTCCCACATGGAAATGGTCTCTCTTCGTTCTTCAGTGCAGTCCACAATTCCTACCACCTACTCCTGTATCCCTGGGCCTGTATGTCCAAGTTATAACCCATTTCCTGGGCCCATACTGATTGTTGAGGAGGTCAGTTGCTTAGTCCATGGAGATATACCAATATAAGAGCTTCTGCTCTCCTTAAATGAAAGGTTTTAATGTAAAGCCTCTTGTAAGATGATTCTTCACCATGATACCTGTGAGGAAACTAGGAGGTACAGGAGTACCTCCAGTGTCTGCTTGCTGTGTAGATCACAGATCTGTGTTTTTAAAAATGTTTTCTATTTATTAATTATGTTTACGAGTGTTTTGCTTACACATATATAAGTGCATCTGTGATGCACAATGCCCACATCTGGAACTGGAGTTATTAATAGGTTTTATCCCCCATGTAGGTGCTGGGAATTGAACCCAGGTCATCTGCAAGAACAACCAGTAATCTTAACTGCTAGGCCATCTCTCCAGCCACCAAGGTCTCCTGTTTTAAACTTTATTTTTATTTGATTTTAATCTTTAGATCGATTTGAGGAGAAAAGATGGCTTTATAATGGCAAGTCTTCCTCCTTTTGTGAACAGTCCTTCACCCAATTTTTATTAACTGAGCTAGCTATACAAAGCATAATAATTTAAAAAAATTAAAAGCCAAGAGAAACTAATGACGGATGACCTTGATGTTAGATTCAGCAGTAATAGCACAGAAGAAATGAACCCTATAAGTCAATATCTCCAGAAAATTACAGCTAAAACTTTTTCCTAGTGAATATAGTCCTTTCACTTAGACAAGCAGTGTGTAGTGGGCTATGCATCTTCAGTAACTTGGGGCTAGGGTTTTTACCTTGGTGGTAGAACAACTGGCTAACATATGGAAGGCTTTAGATTTGATTATCGCCACTGCAGAATAAATAAATCTGAAAAGACTCAATAAATTTCAAGGCTCCAAAACTCAAAGTGTTTTCTCTTTCTACAATGTAATTAAATTAGAAGTTAGTAATTTTGGAAGTTAAGGAGAAATGCTCTGGAAAATATTGCATAGGTAACAGAAGTTTTAGGTATAATGTTGTACATATTTACTTTTAATCCACATTGTTTCTTTCCTCTACTGGGAAATCAATAGCATACTCCTGCCCCTATGAACTTAGCTTCTATGGGTGAATGATATATGGAATTACACAATATACATTATATAGTCCTTTGTGTCTGTCTCTCACTGTATGAAATTTTGAAGTTCATCTATGCTGTAGCCAGAATTAGTCATTTTAAATAATATTCCATTTAGTGGAGTTGAATTTTTGGTCACAGAGCAGCTCTAGTCTTTGTTTTCTGAGGAATTGCCAGAGATTCTGATCTATCTGCATAATTTTATAATGTTATCTAAAATGCATGACATTCTTATTTTTCTTCGCATACTCAATGACACCTTTTAGCATCTGTTATTTTAGCCATTGTTGTGGATATGAAGTGGTATCTCACTATAGAATTAACTGGCATTTCTTTAACAACTGCTGTTAGGCTGCTTTTCATGTGCCTGTTAGCCATTTATGAATCTTCTGTGAAGAAATGCCTATTCAAATCCTTTGTCCATTTTTCCCGTTATGATACTAGTCCCTCCATTGTTGTATGGTAAGAGTTATTATTCTGGATATGAACTTAAGTCATACACATGAATGATAAACATTTATGCTCATTTTGTAAATTGTCTTTTCATCTTCTTGTTGTTCTTCAAGAACAAAAGTTGCTTTTTTTTCTTAATTGTGATGAAATTCAGTTTATCGAGATTGGATATGCTTTAAATGTCATATCTAAGAAACTGTCACCTAACCTTGGGTCATGAAAATTTATTTTACTCATATGTTTTTTAAAATATTTTAATTTATTTTATATGTATGAGTGTTTTGTCTGAATGTATGTGAGTGCACTGGTGTCATGCAGTGCCCATGAAGGCCAGAAGAGGGAGTTGGATCTCCTGGAACTGGAGTTATAGCAATTTGGTTGCTAAGAATCCAGGTTCTCTGCAAGAGTAGCCAGTGCTCTTAACCGCTGAGCAATCACCCCAGACACCCCTACTCATATAGTTTATGGTCTTAGCTGATATATTCTAGCTTATATTTAATATTACATACTGTGAGATAAAATTCTTAATTTATTATTTTATATGCAGATATGTAAATCACGCTATATCATTTATTGAAAAGATGGCTCTTCTGCTGCATTGTCTTCTTACCTTTATCAAGAATTCTGTGGCAGCAAATGTGTCAAGAAAGTTTGCCTTCATAACAGATTGCTAACAGCTGTTTTTGCTTTTGTTTTGTTTTAAAGCATGAGAGGCTGATAGATATTCCATGTGCCTTTTCTTAATATAATGAGTTGACATTGTTTAAATAAAATTTTATTCTCCAATTCCATGCTGGTTTTTGTCTGATTGAGATTGCATGGGTCTTGTGCATGCTGTCATCATTGCTGTAAGTTCATATAAGTTTCTAGAAGCCTGGGAGATTCTGTTTCCTTATATGATCATGCACCACCCCTGGCTTTTACTATCTTTCTGTCCCCTCTTCAGCAATGCTCCCTGAGCCTTGGGTTGGTGAGGTTTAATCTAAGAGTCCTATCCAGGGACACACACTCTGCAGTCTCTTATTTGCTACACTTGGGCCAGTTGTGGCCTTTTGTGTTCATTGCTCTCTGTTGCGTGAGGAAACTTTGATAGTGAGTGTTGAGAGTTGCATTAGTATTCTCTCTACCCCCTTGTTCCACTATGGTCCATGAGACTTAGGTATAGAGGTTCCATTGTAGATGTGCCTCTTAGGGCTGGGCATCTCCCAGACATTAACTCTGAGGCCCCAACCTTGGACGAGGAACTAATGGCAGCTGATAACTGCTGGGTGAGGGAGAGTTGGTCTGTTTTAAGAGAGTGACATTAGACAAACTGAACAGGCTCCAGTGGATGAACTCACATTGAGGGACTTTTGGGTATACAAACTCGAATCCATGGGCCTTAACATATATGAAATAAATCATGAAATCATGTAGGAGGGATATGGGGGTACAGATAATGGGGATCTAAATATGATTAAGATAAATTATATGAAATACACAAAAATGCAATAAAAATATTTTTAATTTTATGCTATTAGCAAGGTATGTTCCATTTATTGGTATTCAGAGGCTAAGCCTTGCATTCCTGGGATAAATCCCACTTAGCCATCCTGCGTAACTCTTTTTATATGTTGATAGGTTTGGTTGGTTGGTTAGCATTTTATTGGTGACTTTTCCCATCTGCATTCAAAAAAGATTTTAATATGTAGTTATCCTTATATGTGATATCTTTCTTCTGGTATTAAGGTAATTAATCCTGGCCTCAAAGAATAGGCTGAAAAATTTTCTTCCTTTTTTAATTTTTGAGAGTATTTTTTTGAAGAAAGTTTATTCTTTGTTCTAAAAATGTTACAGTTCACCAAGCGATGAATAGCTTGGCTATGTTTGTAGGAATTTTTTAATGGTTAATTCTTCCTCCTCATATTTTATAAGTTTTTTCAGATGTTCTGTTTCTTACTGAGATATGTTTAAAGGGTTGTTTATAGGAAATTTCCTAATTCCTCTAGAATAACTAGTTTACTGACATACAATTGTTAATATAATTCCTTTCTTAGTTTGTTTGTTTCTGTAGGGTTTGTAAGTGTCCCATCTCTTATTCATGATATGCCTGGTTTGAAGCTTCACTCCTTGTCTTTTTCATGGTTAATATAGCAAAAGCATTTTCAATTTTGTTAAGCTTTGCAAATGATCAGGTTTATATTTATTTATTATTGCTACTGCTTTGATTCACTATTTCGTTTAAGCTCACTTTAATCTTTATTTCATTCATTTTAGCTTTAGTTGGCTTTTGTTTTTCTAATCAGTCTGGTAATTTCATTTATAACCATTGTAACAATATAAAAGAGGGGAATTTACGCATTAAAAATACAAGCTAGGGGATGGAGAGATGGCTTAACAGTTAAGAGCACTGGCTGCTCTTTCAGAGGACCCAGGTTCGGTTCCCAGCACCCACATGGCCACTAAGAACTATCCTAACTCCAGTTCCAAGGGATCTGACGCCCTCTTCTGACCTATGTGGGTATTGAATGACATGAGTGTACTTACATACATGCAGGCAGTACACTCACACATAAAATAAAATAATAAAAATATTTTAAAATGAAAAGTAATTTTAATAGGGAAAATTACTTTGACATTTATTCAGTGAGTTTATAAGAAAGACTTATATGGTAGTATATTATCTCCAAGACTGATAGTCATTAACTGCCAATTCACAATCATTGCAATAGGCATAATTTAAAAAGTAGCCAATGCCACAAGCTGGTGATGATGTGAAGAAAATTTGAGCTTCATATTTTGCATATGGGATTGTAGAATTATGAAAGCACATTGGAAACTTTCTGGCTGTTCCTCAGAAGTTAAATATTGAACTATGCTATAATCAATAAATTCCACTGCTCAGATCCTGGAAAGATAAAAACATGTTCACATGAAAACTTATGGAAGAATTAAAATAGAATCATTTTTATTCTAATCAGAAACATCACAAGCATTCACCAACTGATGAATGGATAAATAAGATGTGATTAATCCATACAGGGGAGAATAATCTTGTAGTGAAAAGGAATAAATTACTGGTCCATGTTACCGCATACGTGAACTAAAAAAAAATACATGATAAGAGAAGGAGTTAGTTACAAAATGCAAAATATTTTCAATTTAAAATTATATAAAGTATTCAGACTAGATACATTCATAGAGCTAGAAAAAAAGAGTAATGATTGCCAAGAGGCTAGAGGTGGGGTACAAAGGGACTTCCAAAGGTAAAGGGATTTGATTTATAGTGACTATAAATAGTTCTAGGGAGCTCCAGATGTAGCTCAGTGGTAGAGCATTTAACTAGCATATAATGACCAACACCAAAACATGAATATTAAAAAATGAGAATGAGTTTTACCTAGCCTAGTTATGAAAAAGTTAATTATATATTTTGAAATCATTTAACATAATATCAGCTTGTTTATTATGTAAATAAACTTGCTAGGACTAGGGATCCTCTTATTACCTAAACATAGAGCCTGAATCCCTTATCACTCTTCCTCACCCTTCATCCAGAGTAGTGTGTGTATGTGTGTTTGTGTGTGTCTGTGTGTGTGTGTTGTGAATATCAAGTAATGCAAGCAGCAAATACTCATTGAAAGCAATAGGTTACCTCGTTTGTGTTGTAAACAACAGATGCTATTAAATTGGTAACATCTGTTTGTGGTTGTGCATGCTGTTCTTGGTTAGTTATGCTCAGAAAGAGAAAATTCTTCCCCTTTTCAACTTTTCTTTCTCTATTTCATCCTGGATGTGTTGTTTCAATAAACAGAAACAAAAGTCTTTGTTTCAGAGCAAAGTTCTGTGCAAAATCTGAAGGAACAAGTTCTCAAAATAGATTGGGTCCTACACTGATTTTGTTTTTTGTTTGTTTGTTTGTTTGTTTGTTTGTTTGTTTTGATGCTAAGAGTCAGGCTATCTTTATTCAGGCATTTCCATAATGTGGCATCATACTGCCATTAAAAAAAAAAACACTTCTAAAATTGCATAGTAATGGTATTTGCATAACTATGTGCCTATGTTAAAAACTAATATACACTTTAAAGTAGTTAATTGTAGGATATATAATTTATCTTAAGAATAAAATGCAATAGAGTGCCAGGAATGCTGGCATGTAATACCAGCACCTAGGAAGCTAGGAGGCAATGGATCAGGCACTCAAAGTCAGCCTTGCTAGACAGTGAGTTTGAGGCCACTCTGAGATAAATAAGAGCCTATTTCAATGATAGCGACAATAACAACAAAGAAATGTGATAGAAGGGAATGACAGAGACAAAAAGAGAAAGACACAGAGAGAGAGTAAGAGAGAAAGATGAGAGATCTAAGAGATGTGCAGTTGCAGTTCCAGAAGGCAAAAAAATTATTATCTTATCTCCTATTCTTAGTGTTGTGATAAAATACACAGACATAAGTAAGTTGTGCTGGTTGGTTTTACTGTCAAATTGCACAATCTAGAATCACCTGAGTATCATCTGAGGAATTGTTTTAATTGTCTTAATTGATATGAGACTACCCAGCCTACGTGTGGGCAGCATCTTCCAGTAGCAGCCCAGATAGAAATGGGCATAGCAAAAGGAAGATTGGTCACCTTTTACATGCTTGGCCTTCCCTCTTGCAGTTAAGTTAATTTATCCAGTTGCTGCTGGTGATGACTCCTTTGCTGATATCAGAACCAGCACTTCCTAGCTTCCACTGTTGGCTAAATTCCAGCCACTCTCCAGGAATCCTCCAGGTTTTTGGCACTGGATTGGGGCTGCTGATGCACCCAGCCCCACAGACTGAGCAATTACTGGGTACTCAGCCTCTCAAATATGATTCAACTGTTGTTACTATTTTGAAGGAAGCTGATTTAATAAATTACACACACACACACACACACACACACACATACACACACAAACACTCAATGAGATCTGTTCCTCCAGAGAACCCTGACTAACACTACGTAATTTAAAGGAGAAAAGGTTTATTTTGGCACACAGTTTGAAGACATAATCCATCATGGTAGGGACATTCCAGTAACAAGTGGTTGAGGCCGGTGGTCACACTGGATCTGCAGTCAAGAGCAGAGAGACATGAAGATTTATGCTCATTTCACTTTCTCCTTTATGTATAGTCTAGACCCCAGCCTTGGGAATGGTACCACTCACTGTGGGAAAGCCTTTACACCTCAATTAACCTAATTAAGATAATAACCCATAGGCATGCATAACCACAGGCCTATCTCCCAGTTGATGTTAGATACCATCAACTTGGCAATTGAGAATAACTATCACAAATAACTAGCACAACCAATGTTCAAATTGATAACAAAAAAACGTTCTAAATCAATGAAAGATTAAATCACAGGTTCAAAATTTGCTGCAAAGCTCAAGCAGAAGCCACACAAAATGGCACACAGGCACATTATAGAAAAATTACATTAGAAAAGAAGCCCCACAAAACACTTTTAGAGTCTAAATAAAATTTTGGTTAATGTGATTGTTCAAAGTCAGAAACAATTATCACTGGAAAACGACTGGACTATTTTAATTTGACTTGTTCCAGATCTTCAATAAAAAAGAGAACATTCAACTAGGGATGGCACATAATACAGTTCAGAGATGAGAGTCCTTACAGAATTGATAATCCTACATTTGAAACAGGAGAATTGCTCAAGTGGTACAGAAGGTTCTCAGAGGAATATTCTTTCAGAACTGTGATCCAGCATAATAATTGTCCTTCATATTTGGAGAGTAAAGAAACCATAAAATCGACCACTGCTCTCTATGGAATCTACATATCCCTGTCTAGGTGGAGTTCCTTTATTAGGGTGTTTATTAGGGTGTTGGAGAGATATAAAGTGAAAGATACAACAATTTTCTTCTCTCTCTTTCAGATTTTGTATCTCCATCTGTCACCAGCATTAAGTTCAGCCAAACTGAAAGTGAGTGGCAAAGGAAAAATGAGTTTGTCAGAAGCCCTGTTCTAGCATATGAAACAAAAAAATGGAATGTGGAGAATAAAGTTTCAGGTATCCACAAATTCTTCAGAAACATATATCATTTCTAAGAAAAACCTCAATGAGTTCTTCAGATACTATATCATTCTTTCATTCTCTTATCAATTATGCTTCATTCACATAAGAAAACCAGTATGATAGGGGTATGGAGGAAGAAGAAATGGAGAGGTGGAGGAGTGAGGAAGGAGTCCACATTATAAGGAAATGGCATAGAATAAATGATCATGAGGGCTAGAAGTATAAATTCAAAAACTGTAAGACATGCAGATAGAAAGGGATGATCACATGCACAAGAGAAATTCATGAGCATGGAATGATGCAGTTGCCACCAGGCTATAATATAGGAAGGTGCTATGAAATGAAGAGCGAACAATTTTAGACTTACTTGCTCTTTGGAATCTGACTTGAGAAATATCAAAAATCTTTTGAAATCTTCCACCAACTGGCTAAGTTATATCTCTCAGGATAATATACCTTATTTAAAGTCATTTGATTAAAGTCTCATCCTATCTGCAACATATCTTTACAGCAGCAACCATATTAGTGCTTCACCTAATAACGGGGAAAGGTGTTTATGCCACAAAATGGTCACTGCCCTCTTCTATTCTGTAGTTTAACTTAGCCAAGTGGAAAAATTACAAAACTACCACACTTTGAGATGTAATTAATAAAACAGAAATAAAAACAGAATGACACAGATCAAGCATATAATTAATGATTTATTTTATGCTAAGGCAGCCATTTGTGCAATATTACTAAGCCACATTACAATTATACCTCAACAAAGACTCAGCCTGATTCTATGCATTAGTTTTATCACTAACAATGCTCTTAAATGAACGCTGAGGTACCCATTCCTTCATTTAGGAGCTACTTTTATTCCAATAGGCTCTCCAACAGCAGTTTGGGAATTGGAAGCTTGAACTCAGCCTTATCTTATTAGAGAATATTTCCCTTTGATTCCTAAACCTAAAACTAAAATCACACATGCTATCAAACACTTCTCCATTCTTCTCACCACAGTGAGGAAAACAACTCTGCTTGCAGCACTTTGATATGGCAATTCAAGCACACCCACATTCATTCACTGTCTTGGGTGGAGGGCAAGGTAGTATCCTGAGGGATCCAGGTCAGGTGCCCGGGTCACCAGAGGACATGGCTCAGTGAGCTTGTTCAGTTATAAACAGTAGTTTTTTGGTGCAAGGTTAACTAAAGGTCATTAGCCCAGATTCTGTCCGATTATAAAGGGCATTCTTATACATTTGCAGACTTAGATAGTGGTGACTACACCAAACAGCTGTTTCTCTGTTTATAAAATGGAGCATGGGCTAAGGCAAGGAAATCCACAATCTGTTCCTTTAGTCATTCATAAATATATTATAATTTTAATTGATAAATATATATAAAACCATTCCTTCTTGACTTCTATATTATTTACCTACAATGTCTACATGAACAGAATTAACTACATACAAAATATTTATTACAATGTATTAAATATATGATTTCAGGGGCTACTTGTTATAAATCTATAGTAGCAGCTTTTGAAGTTGTCTTCAAATATATTTTCTTACATAGCAGTGGATGATTAAAAACATTTACAAACCACTTTATCAAAAAGCTCACTCACCATATGGCCTTCCCACTACACTTGTTATTTTAGGACACAGAAACTAGGAAGCAGAAGTAGTGGCTGATGACTTAGCCACTAGTCTCTCCTCACTAAGACTTGCCATCATCTCACACAACAGATGAAATTAAGCCCACTTATGCCTAAACATACTCCCCATTCTCTTAACACATGGTCATTAATGATAGACTTGCTGATAATGTTATTATCCTACAGAGACTGTCTATGAACAGTCCTGGTAAATGTTTCTGCTTCCTCAAAAAGATACAGAAGTCCTCCTAGGACGAATAGTCTTCACTGTCAGAGAAAAAAGATATTCTGATGTCAGTCTACTATAGCAACAAGGAAGTACAAATTCATTCATAGAAACAAAGCTTTTAACTACTAATTCAGCTGCTCACACTCATCTCATTTGAGTGCCTAAGTAGAGAGAAGGACGAGGATTAAGACAAATAGAGGTAGGTAAAGATAGATAAAATGTTAGAAGATAACCAAGGAAATAAGTATCAGAAGGCAAAGATTTTAAAGCAGTGGTTTAGGGTTGCAAAATGTGGCTAAAACATTCTTCTACTCATCTAATAGAGATTATTTGCTATCCCATTCCATAGAATATTAAAACTGCTCATTAAAAGACATCACATAGGACACACCACTCCAGATCCTCATCCACTCCCTAGGCATTATTTTATGATACTAATAATCAAATATAAGGATAGTAAATAACTGAGACCTGAATCACATTCAAGGAGGATATAACCATAAATTCACAAAAATGTGCTTGCCTGCGACTCTTGATTTCTGATGCTGGATCTTAAACATTATCATTGGTTCTTGCCTGAATGAAGTTTTCTACTTCTAAGACAAAACAATGAATAAGTAATTAGAGAAGAAAATGTTTTCATCTGGTTCACAAAGTTAGTGTCTTCTTTGTGTAGAAATTCTCTGTTCAGTATGCTTTAAAGTAGAACCTTAAGCCATATCAAAACTACATATAAGCTTCAGATGCTACATACAAATGCATGAATAAGTAATTGTAATTA
Organism: Nannospalax galili; assembly: GCF_000622305.1. NCBI lineage: Eukaryota > Metazoa > Chordata > Mammalia > Rodentia > Spalacidae > Nannospalax > Nannospalax galili. Next base: position 5,696,089 of record NW_008355642.1, on the reverse strand, counting down.
TTAATTAGTAATGAAGTTGTTAGAGGCCAAAATTAAAAAAGAAAACAGAAGCTGAGAAAATTACCCACCTGTTGGTCTCTATAAAGCCCATGTGGAGATAATGTAGTTACAATAGTCTCAAGGTCTGTGCAGGTAGTAACTGCAGTAACTCAGTAACTAATGGTCAAATTCAAACAATGTTAGTAGGGATGAGCCACAGAGGTTTAGGGAAAGACAAATCAGTCCATAAGAAGCACTGTCAGGATAAAAGAATTCAGGTCAGTCTTCGAACAAAGTCACCTGACACAGGACAGGAAAATATTTCCTTACAATAGAAACGAATTTGAACAATTTATTCCGTGTCCTACTCTCTATGAGGCAATGAATTTGTGCCTGTCATTCCCCTGAGAAATAAACATAGTGTAATAAATATAAATATATTCTCTAATAGAATTGTCAACATGGGCAAATCAAATCTCTCCTATGTGAAAATAAAACTACAATCATCACAAAATGCTGATACAAACATCATTTTTTTTGATAAAAGGTATTATGAAGAAAAGGGAAGGTTGGAAGGTAGGACCAAAGAAAATCAAGTTATTTCTAAGGAACTATAGGTAAATTCCTTATTGTATTTAGTTTCAAACTAAAGTTATAGGTGAGAACTATTTCTTTAATTTTATCACATACCCACACACAGATGAAAAAGACAAAAGTGGTCGGTGGACCTCTAAACATTGCAGTGAGAAAACAAAGAATGTAATAATAAATAACTTAGGTATGTTAAAAATAGTAATATTGTTAAATAATTGAATGAAAACACGAATATAAATTGAATTCCTATTCCAAATGCTTCATCATCCACCCATCATTTAACTCATTTGGCTAAGAAACAAAGAATCAAAAAACATACTGTTGGTAAACAGTTGAGGAACCCAGGCACTGCTGGTCATCACTTGCTCAAGAATGCACAATTCAGAGTGGATGTCAGATAGCATTCCAGGTCTGTCTGCCTCCATTGTCATTTTCTACTATGCTTACCTAAAGACCAAAGGCTGTGCCTACGTAATGAAATGGGATCAAACTCTCACCATGTGTTTTTCTCTACAAATGGGATCATTAGTATATGCCATTCTACAATTTACCATTTCTCACATTAGTGTCATCTTTACTGGCAGTATATGTAAGCCAATCTCCTTGTTAATAGATCCATTAATAACCCATTGGATTTGCATATGGAAATGATAGACATGAGTTTTCATAGTCTTTAAAAATAATGTATTATTGGGGGCTGGAGAGATGGCTCAGCGGTTAGGAATACTGATTGTTCTTGCGGAAGACCAGGATTCGAATCCCAGCACCCACATGGCAGCTAACAAGTCTCCGTAACTCCAGTTCCAGGTGATCCAACAGCCTCTCTGTCCTCTGCCGGTATTGGACGACATGGGTGCACTTATCTACATGCAGGCAATATACGCATACACGTAAAATAAAAATAATAAATAAAATTTTAAAAATAATGTATTATTTTAGTCTTTTTCTGAGAAAATGGAAAAGTTTTATCTTTGTGACCTCTCCTGAGATTGACAAAATTTTCCATCTCCTG
>NW_008355642.1:5652762-5694116 GCF_000622305.1 Nannospalax galili | reverse complement strand
CTATAAAATATTATGAACTAAAATAAATGCAAAGAAGGGAAGTTCACAGCAATAAGAAACATCAATCTGATGACCCTACTCAATCTGTTTACAAGTTACTCTCTATTAAAATTCGTTGACCCTTCTCAACTACTTTTCATTATATCTTGTCTCTGTACAAATACAGCTTCTCCCATCCCCTCCTCTCTCTCTCTCTTTCTCTCTCCCTCTCTTTCTCCTTCTCTTCCTTCCTTTCTTTCTTCTCTCCCTCTCTCTTTCCTTCTCCCTCTCTCCCTCCCTATCTCTCTCCGCCTCACCTCTTCCTATCCCCCCTCTCTCCCAGAGTGTCCTAGAACTTACAATCTTCCTATATCAGCTTCTCAAGTACTTTCGATGTACACTAAAACCTGTTGTAATGGTTAATCTCAATTGTCAACTTGAGATATGGAAACACCTGTGAGAGAGGCCTTTGGGCTTGTTTGTGAGGGATTATATTATTTGGGTTAACTGAGGTGGCAAGACCCTGCCACTGCTGGTGGCAACATTCCCTGTGCTTGGATCCTGAACTGCATAAAGAAGAGAAAGTGATATGAGCAAAAACATTTATTACTGTCTGTTTTTAACTGCAGATGCAACGTGACCAGCTGCCTCAAGCTCCTGTTACTTTGACTTCTCCACTGTGATGGACTATATCTTCAAACTATGAACAAAAATTAAACTCTTCCTCCCTTATGCAACTTTGGTCATGGTATTTTATCACAGCAACAGGACAGGTAGCTAAGATTTCTGGCTTCTTCCTCCTTTTTAAATATGTTCATTTATCCCTAGACCCTTCCTTTTTAGTATGCATTTTGTCACTTCCTACAAGTTTTGTTCATTTGTGTTTTCATTTTTTGTACACCTTGGGATATTTTTAACATTCTACTTTGCAGTAGCTCAGCAGTTAAAAACACGTAGTTCACTTCCCAGCACGAATATTTGGAAGCCCACAGCTGCCTGGAACTCCACCTCCTGGAGATACTATGCCTCATCTGGTCTGAGGGCAGAAGAACTCATGTGCACATACACTTACAGAGTCACAAACAAGCACAGATAATTAACATTTTTAATTAAAAAGAATATATATCCTTTGACTATTGTGTGGAAAGTGCTACTATACCTATTTGGTCTATAGTGTTCAAATCTGCTGCTTCATTATATAAGCTTTTTATTTATTAAGAAAGAGGAAAATTTTTAATGCAGTAATAATTATTAATATCTCATCCAAGAAAAATATTTATAACTGAATTGTATCTAATACATGGGTTACTTTCAAACTTCAACATATTTTATCTATATCATATAGTAATTAAAATGTAGAATTTAAACAAATTCAAATGTGATTTTTCCACAGTGACAGTCCAAATCTATCCATCCACATTGTACTGTGAGAATAGATACTTCTAGATGGGTATTTAAAAGAATAACTTTATGCAGTAGCAAATCTTTAAGGAAATGTAGTTGTTCAATTAGATAAATGATATGCAGTAATAAAGTTATAACGTTAATAAGTTGCATTGTCTATCACATAAAACAGAATTTTGTTAAATTTTTCTTGTACCTCATTAGAATATTATCTAAATTCCAATTGTGGAATATCTGCGTGCCTACCTCCATCATACTTTGTTCTATGTAACTGTTATAATTTAAACATGAGGTGACATATATCTTCCAAGATATGCTCTGTAGCAACTTAATTTATTGTCTTAACTCTCCTCACAATGTTCCAGGAAATTAAAGCTTACAATTGTTTTCTCGAGATTCTTATTTAACTATGCTGGATAGCTTTGGTTGTCAACTTAACACACTTGGGTAGAGGAAACCTCAATTGAAGAATTTACTCCATTGGATTGGCCTGTGGCCATGTCTGTGGGACGTTTTCTTTTTTTAAGAAAAAAAAGAAGAAACAGTATTAACCTTTTTTTACTTTCATCTACATTTTAATGAGAAGATTTATATATACATATAAATGTATATAAATAGAACCTTAAAACACTTAAAATACATTTGGATATTTGAATAAAAAGTGACATCTGCTAATTTAGTGGACTTGTTGCTGAGTATCATTTGGTAATCAACTAATAGATCATGATTTGCATCACTTGGTGCACACTTGAAAACTAGACCAGTAAATTCAAGACATACGCATCATTTAAAAATTATCAGTTAGGTAAATATGCTCCCAACCTAGAAATGTTCATTCAATAACCAAAAATCCCTTTCTTATCCCAACTGACCTACAATAGCATGCACAACCACAAATAAATGTTATGAATCTAATCCCACCTGTGTTCTGCAACATGAATTAGATAATCCATTGTTTTCAATGAATGTTAAAATATTCATTGCTTGCAGCACTTGATAATCTTACAACATACACATACATTATTCTGGGTCAAGAGCAATTTATGGTCATGACAGATTAAAGCCATATATTTATATTATTAGAAAAGTCCAAGGCCTAGCAAACTTATTTACATTATAAAGAAGCTGAAATAGTGTTAGATGATCTCAAAGCATACGTTTTACTTTGGTTAGATGGTTAGGTAAAAACAATTACCACAGGAGATATATGTGGATCTAATTAAAACTATCTACACAATAATAATGAAAAAACAGAAGACCACAATAATTGGCATGAATAGTAATATATCAATAGGCCGTGTATACTTTGAGGTCCTGTAACATAAAATTCTATTTCTTTCATTCCATCTTCCAACCTTCCTCTATTTCTGTTTCTTCTTACTATAAACCTAAACTCCTACCAAACTATATTATTAGTGGTAGGCTGCATTAGTTACTTTTCTGGTTGCTGTGTTAAAATACCTGATAAGAAACCACTTAAGAGAGGAGGGGCTTATTCGGGTTCGTAGTTCAAGGTTTCAGTCCATCAAGTTAGGAAGCCCTTGTGGCTAGAGGCTGAAGTGGCTGGTTAAATTGCCACACTCAGGAAACTGAGAACGATGAAAGCTTCTGTTCAGTCTGCTTTCTCCTTATATTCAATCAAGGACTCAACCCATGGAATGATGCCATCCACACTTAGGTGGGTCTTCCCACCTCAGTTAATCTCATCCAGATAATGTCTCATTGGCATGCTCAGAAGCTTGTCTCTTAGATGATTCCAGATCTTGTTAAATTGACAATCAAGATTAGCCAACACATAGCCCCACAAAAGATCTTAATATACTGCAGTGCTAGCCTTCTTTAAATGCAACACTGACAGTCTGTTTTCATATTTTTCATGTGTATGAGTGTTTTGCCTGCATGTATGTAAGTGCACCCATGTTGTACAAAGCCTGTGGAGGTCAAAAGAGGCCATCCAATCCCATTGAACTGGAGTTACAGACAATTGATAGCCATGATGTAGGTTATGGGAATTGGACCCAGGTCCTCTGCAAGAGTAGTCAGTGCTCTTAACCAGTGTGCCACCTTTCCATCCCATATTTGTTTTTTTGAATAAGCTATGTGGAATGATTAACTATGGCACCTACTTACTATATGAAGACACTCTGACACAGAATGTTTGAAATACTAGATTCCTACAGTAAATAAGAGTCAGGACTTGGACTCAAAAACCATATGTCATGCTAAACATGGTAGTGCTTGCTTGTAATTCCAACACTTGGGAATCTCAAGCAGGCAGATTATAAGTTTGAGGCCAACCTAGTCTTCATGGCAAGACCCTGTTAGAAAATAACAGGAAGACACTCTGACACAGAATGTTTGAAATACTAGATTCCTACAGTAAATAAGAGTCAGGACTTGGACTCAAAAACCATATGTCATGCTAAACATGGTAGTGCTTGCTTGTAATTCCAACACTTGGGAATCTCAAGCAGGCGGATTATAAGTTTGAGGCCAGCCTAGTCTTCATGGCAAGACCCTGTTAGAAAATAACAAGATAGAGTTACTTGTGCCAGCCCTTCCAAAATAACTAAAAGCCAATAGATGATTCTTATGCATGGTTACCTGAGACTAACTGAATGTGTGCTAACCTCGGTTCCCACGTATTCTATTTATGATACTTATTTAAAGCACCAGCATATTTCTCCTCAAGGATTAGGTGTTAAAACAGAGTGGGAAAATGTAACTGGCCTGTCTGACAAGAAAGAGCATATTCTAAAATGACACTTGTATTCACCTCTTTGACTATCAAACTGTTTCGAGAAAAAATAAATGCAAAGTAATTTTAATTTCCCCAGAAATCTGAGGGGTGAGGAAATGGTTGAAATCCTGGATGCATCCAAAGGAAGAACTAGTCTCCTGGAGTAGGATTTACGAATTGTCTGATGAGCTTGGAGACTGGCCTTACAGGAGAAACTTGGAGTTGAGACAGTGGTAGGCAAGGGACCACACCTAGTCAGCCTAATTAATTTTACAAATTTCTTGCTTTCTATTTAAACCTTACTCTCAAGTCAGGACCAAGCGGACCTCAGAAGTCACTGGATCTCTTTATCACTCTTTCTAATGTGGCCACATTGGAATAAAAAACCCCAACAAACCACATGTCCCTCTGAACATCTCTCGGAACCATCAGGGCAAATAAGGGGGAAAATTCCATTTTCTCTTTTTCCATGATATATAAAGGCTCGAATCTCAGGTCTCAAGAAATGACTGTAACCACTCTCCATTAAGAAAATGATGGAAGGCATTTTTCAGAGTGATGACAAGCATGATACTGTTTCACCCTGGCCATTTATACATGGATCCCGTGAGAGCCGAAATGACTTCGCCTTATTTCTGAGACACTGAATCAAGCCACAGTGCAGGATACTCTAAATATTAATCCCTGGATAAACTGATGCTGCATCTCTGTTCTCTATTAATTCATGTTTGCAATGTGGTGATATGCTTGGGAGGTCTTCTTTACACTTACTTAAAATTCATTTTCTTAATCTTAGCTTTATATTATCCAAAAAAAACTCATTTCTAGCATCATTTCTGAAGATCCATCAAGTAAGCATTGCATTTTATAGTTGTTCTGTATTGTCATAAAATGCTGTATGAACATAAATCAATAAAACAACATATGGAAAACATAAAAGTCCATTTAGTACATGAGGCTTCAGGTGTGTGGTTTAGTCCAATTCCATTGATCAGGTTTCCTGATTGTGGCTGGATTCACTTGGCTAGATGCATGTTGTTTGACAGTTGGGTTATCTAGATATGCCTCCTTCCAGATACTTAGAGTGACTTGGTTATGGTCCACTTGTCTTTAATAATATTAGTCTTGGCATATTCTATATGTGCTAAAGTATGGCAATTTAAACTAAAATACCAAAAATTGATTTTTATGCCTCTGATTGTGTCATCACCACTAAGAACTCATCATCCAATGCATAGAAGTAGACAAAATCAAAATAAATTAGTGATAGGAGTATAGTTCATCTCCAGATAAGAACTTCTACTAAGTCATGAGACAGTGACTATGTATAGTATACAAGAAGAATAAGCTATTGCAGATCTCATGCAGAACACAGAACGTCCAAGCTAAACTAAACTTGTAGTTAAATGAAACCGAATTCAGAGGTGCAGCAGCATAAATCCAAATGCCCAGTCTCATTCTTCTACTGTTCTTTTAGGGTGCAGTATAATGTGGTAATTGCACATTTGATATTTACATTATGAAGTATAAAAATGGATTTATCTATTTTGATTCACTCATTGTACTCTTAGGTGTATAAAAGAAGAGGGAATGTGCACAATGAATATACAATTTAATTGCCATAGCTCAAATATGAAAATGGCCAATATGTTTATCTATTGGTGACTAAGAAAACATTATATAATATCCATACTATCTAGAACTAAATCAAAGAATAAAAATATCCTGATTCATGCAGTAACATGTATGAATTTCAAAAACATTTTGCTGAGTGAAAGGAAGGGAACACAAAAGATGACATTGCCTGTTTGAGAACACTGGAGGAATCTGTAGGGGTAAATCACTGGACACTGTGATGGTACATGACACCACCTTATGCTGATGTCTCAAGAAAAACAGCCTGACTCTAAGCAGGTATTTTAACCAAGAAGGGACCTAACGTGCTCTGAGAATGTGTTCCTTCATATTACTCTCGAAACTGTGCTCTACAACAAAGGCCTCCCACTTTCTTTTATTGAAACTGCACAAGAAATGGGGAAATAAAATGGGATCCTTATTTTATCAGAAAAAAATTTTGCCCTTTCTGAGCCCCTACTGACCGGGAGCAGTGCACAGGCAGAAACAGGTATTATCAATTTAATCCCACCTATTGTTTGCAACATAAATGGAATAATTATTATATTGCTTTCAATGAATATCCACTGCTTGCAGCGCTTAATATGCAACACACACACACACACACAAAGAGTCATCTATTGTTCTAAATCAATAGCAAAGAGAGTCCTGAGGGTTCTGAGCCCCTACTGACCGGGAGCAGTGCACAGGCAGAAACAGGTATTATCAATTTTATCCCACCCATTGTTTGCAACATAAATGGAATAATTATTATATTGCTTTCAATGAATATCCACTGCTTGCAGCGCTTAATATGCAACACACACACACACACACACAAAGAGTCATCTATTGTTCTAAATCAATAGCAAAGAGAGTCCTGAGGGATTGAGGCTATATGTTTCAGGTTACAAGAGGAACAAAAGGCTTAGTACATGGTTTTACATTATAAACATGATGAGATAATGTTAAATGATCTCAAACACAAGATTAACAATTTGGTTGCAATATTTGATAAAAGCATGTGTCCAGAGCATGTCTTTATTGTAATATCATTCCCACAGGCACAACTAAACAAAGAGGGGAGATATGGTGCACAGCAACCAGCACACAGATATGGTAGAGGCACCACTTTTCTATTGGCAAATAGTCTGATCAACAGCTCTGCCTAGCTGTGGAGTTCAGCAGTGATCCCATTGGGCTAGGAAACACAATTGACAGTTCTGCCCAGCTTGCGTCCCTAGCCTCCAAATTGTGCCCACCTCCCAAACCCATTATGTGCTCTTGCTTGGCAAAGCAGTCAAGCCAGGGATGCATTGTAACTGAGAAACATAGCCTCCAGTCTACCTAACAAAAGAATAAACAGTGACTGAGCCCTGCAGGAACAGATAGTCAAACCAGAGATGCTAAGGGAGCTGGGACTTTACCCTCAACAGATCATAAATCCTGAACAGTAACCCTATCCAGCTGTGGACTTTAGCCTTCAGCCATATGCTGTCATGGAGCCAAACCAGCAACTTCTACCAACTGAGGAGTATAGCCTCTGCCTCATCAGTGAATTAGCCCACTCATTAAGGTCAGTATCTCAGTGTACATCACTCCCTGGCCACAGAATCCAGTCTGAAGCTCTGTCTTGCCATAAAACCCAGCCTGTAGCCTCCTGTGGTTGTTTGACAGTCTATACCCATGCTGAAGAGCCCAGTCAGTGACCCCATTTAATTGCAGAACAAAGTTTGAAACCCTGTACAGTGAGGGAGCCCTAGTCAATAACCCTGATAGAAAATTGAATCACAGCCTCTAGCCCTATCTGATTGTAGATTTCAGGTCATAGCCTCATCCAACTGCAGGTTATGTCTGCCATGGTCAACAGACCATGAATCTTGGCCAGAAATTTTATTGGGCTGTGGGGCATAGCCAGTAGCCTCACTTGATTCCAGCTCTAGCTTGCACACTATAACATCAATAACCTAAAACACAGTGTGATAAAATTTTTATTAGAGTTTTGGGGTATGATTAAAGTTATTGGCTTAAATTTGATGCCATAGCTGCAAGATATATTATGTAAGCCATGTCATAACTAAAAAAGGACAAATATAAAGTAGAGACATGAAAGATTAAGAAAATCAAGGTGAAGAAATTATTCAATATTAAGAGTGCTTGCTATACAAAATCATGTGATAAGAGTTTGGATCCCAGCATCCAAGTAACAAACCGAGCATATAAATAAATAGAATGGCACCAGCAAAGGCAGAATGTCCATCAACTGCTGAATGGGAATAAGAAATGTGGTGCATATATACAATGGAATACTATTCAGCCATATATGTGAAATCATGTAATTTGCAACAACACATATGGAACTGGAGTTAATCTTAAGTGAAATAAACAGGCACAGAAAGATAAACACCACATGATCTCACCAATGTGGGATTTAAGAATTGTGATTTCATAGGCGTTGATAGTAGAATAGCAGTAACCAGCCACAGGAAGAATAAAGGGGAAGGAGGACTGAGGAGAGATTAATCAAGGAGTACTAGGCTATAGTTACAAAGAAGCAAGAAGGTCTGATATGCTATTGTGTAGTAGGGTACTGTAGATGACAATGGTGCACTATTTATTCCAAAAAGCTCAAAGGAAAACTTTAAAAATGTTCACTGTAAAATGATAAATGGTTGAAGAAGAAGATATTTTGAACCTGAGTTAAACATTATACAGTCTACACATGCATCAAAACGTCAGTGCTGCCCCATAAATATGTAGAATTTTTATTTTTATGTGTCAGTTAAGAAATTACCAGCTGAATGGATAAAATATAATATCCAACTATTGATGCCTGTAAAGACTAACTTTCCCTGAAGGACAAAGATATTTTATAGTGAGGGATGCCATTGATAACCAAAGGAGAGGAAGGTAGCATAGAAAAGAAAATAACGTCATTATATAATGATCAAAAAAAAAAAATCCTTGAGCTGGAAAAGATGGCTCAGTGGTTAAGAGAATGTACTGCTCTTCCATAGGATCTGAATTCAGTTCCCAGAAACGACATCAGACTGAGAATGTCTGCCTGTAACTCCAGTTTCTGAAGGATCTTATGCCTTTGGCTTCTACAGATACCAGCACTTACATGCACATACCCCCACACAGACACACACATATACACATAATTAAAAATAAATTGAGAGGCTGGAGAGATGGCTCAGTGGTTAAGAGCACTGGTTGCTCTTACAGAGGACCTAGGTTCGCTTCCCAGCACCCACATTGCAGGTAACAACAGTCCATAACTCCAGTTCCAGGCATGCAGGCAATACACTCATACACATAGAATAAAAACAGTAAATAAAATGCTTTTTAAAAAGCCATGGTCTCCCTGTAGCCCCAGCTGACCTGTAACTGACTATGTAGACCAGGCTGACCTTATCTCACAGAGATCTGTCTACCTCTGCCTACTGAGTGCTGGGATTAATTGTGTGTGTCACTATGCCGGGCTTACCTCTTGTTTGCAAGATTTTCTCTTGTTCTTAATTTAATCTCCTGTTGTTTAAGTTCATCATGATCTATGGAACAATATACTATATATAATGCATAAAAATATTCATACACATATATGCATATGCATGTCTTATAGCATAGGCATGTAGTAGGCTATGCTGTCCAGGTTTGTATAAGGACACTTTGATATCACAAAATCATGAAATCTCCTAATAATACATTTCTCATTATCTGTCCTCATTGTTAAGTGATGCATAGCTATACTTTAAATAGTCTCCCTTTTTTGAAATCTAATCAATGAATAGTCAAAATATCATTTCAACAAAAATTTCAAGCAACATAAAACCACTGAGACTAGAAACTTTGTTAGGGAGCTTGTGGTTTATGCTTATAGTGATGGGGGCTATTTGCAGATTTTAGTTACATAATGAATGAAAAGCTTTCCTTTAGAGCAGCAATGTCTAAGTGGTGTTAAGATACCTAGAAAATATTTAAAGGATCCATGGAACACCAAAAGACAAAAACACATTACTACTTTTGTTATATTCATTGTCTCCCAATTTGTTTCAAAATCTGTGAGTTTATAATTTACTTTCCCCAAATTTGCTTAATATATGCAGATGTCATACTGGTGAAGATGCATCTTTTGGGAATACTGTAAAGGTACTTGAAGAAGGAATTCATAGCTTACATTTTTTTTCTAAATTATGCTTTACAAAATCTGAGATTGCAGAGCCCCTACATCACAGATGTCATCTGAGGACCCAGAAACAGGGAAGAAGATAGAGAAGTGGTGACTCTGCCATTTCAGTCTCTTTTCAGTAGTGATTTCAAGCTTCCTTCCACAACAGCAATTAATCAGTCCTGTTTTGGCACCCATATATTCAATTATTCTCTTCGCCTTCATATAAAAGCACAACCCACTGAAGGGAGCTCTTTCATTGTACTGCATGTGTCACACAATTACTCTGTATATTCAGTTTAAATATTTCTCTTCCCAGGATAAGATGGCATAGTCTAGTTGTCTTGGAAACCAGAAGTTTTCTATGGCAACTGGATAATACATTAAAGAAAAGGATTTCTATTGCATAAGAAATTAATTTAGATAGATTCATTAACAACTTCAGGCACATATGTCTATTCCTGTCCCAGCAGTATGCTTTACATGACATCTTTAGTATGTGTTGTGTCTCTAGACCCAGCTTATGCTAAAGATGTCATCTGAAGACACCAGTTCTCAAGAAGGACAAAGAGATGAGCTTAAGACACTACCACACACACACACACACTGAATGTTTCAGGCATGAGTCCCTTGGCAAAGCGGTTTAGTGCTTTTCTGGCTACCTGGAACCACTTTGCCACTGACAAACTCACAAAGGCAAGGGTCATTCGGAATTTCAGTTACCTGAAGCTGGTTATCAGATGTTCATGCCAAAGCACACTTTTGAGGAAGATCTCTGTGGAATATAAAGTACTTCATGGTCACCACAGAAATTTGAATTTTACCTAACTCATATGATTAAGCTGTCCTTCCTATGACAGATTAAAATTATATGAAGAGCTGAATCCTGAAAGTATTTATTTCCTTGTCATTCAAAAGTCTATATTCACCAGGTATCGTGGTGCATACCTTTAATCCCAGCACTTGGGAGGCAGAGTTAGGCAGATTTTTGTGAGTTTAAGTCCAGCCTGATTTTCATAGTGAGTTCCAGGCTAGACAGGGCTACATAGTGAGACCGTGTCTGAACAAAGAAGTCCATAATCATAAATAACATGTGTACAAGATTTATTATATCAAATTATGTCATAATAAAAAGCCAAAATCAGAGATCCCCAAATAGGGAGGAATAACAAAAGTAAATAATTTCATTAATAAATATAATACTACCTATTCATTATAAGGATGAGGCACATGTATCAAATAGAAAAGTAGTAAAAGATAATAGGCTAATGAGTAGGAAACATGTCATGTATTATAAAACCTGAATCTTGATAAAGACGCTCTATATTCCTTAGGGCCAAACTACTAGGAAATGCATAAATACAAATAACTTGAAATTTTCAGATCCAGATGGCATCATGAGGGAGTCTTACCAAACATTTACTAAAGGATAAAATATGACTGCTAAACTAACAATAGGAAAAGAGACAACAAAACTGGGTGTGGTGGTGCACACCTTTAATCCCAGCACTCAGGAGGCAAGGCAGGTGGATCTCTGGGAGATCTAGGCCAGCCTGGTACGGATAGTGAGTTCCAGGATAGCTGGGGCTACAAGAAGACCTTGTCCCAAAACAAACAAAAACTAAAGAAAAAGAGACAACAATCACAGAATTTTTTGGATAAGACCTAACTTTGCAATCCTGACAAGGTCATACCAAAAAGTCCAACTACACAGTGATGTCCTTTATGAACGTAAACATGTAATTTATAGTCAAAAGAAATTAAAATATAAATAGTAATGAAAGTTCATTGCTTAACCTGTTACAGTTTGAAAACTAGTAAAAGAATGAGACCATACACTCTTGGCAAAGGTATGAGGAATGCTTACACACAGGCTCCAGGTTACACAGCTGAAAAGGAGAAAAGCAAATCTGAGCCTGTTTCTGCCTCCACAGCAGGTGAATGTCCTCATTACACTGCTGGTCAACCTGTCTTGTATTTTGAATCCTATATTTGAAACATACCTAGAAATAGAGACTTGGTGATAGTATTTCATTACGATGCAATAATATGATATTATATAATGATAAACAGGGTGACATGCTTCATTTGTAAAGAAAAAATTTTCTTATAATAGATTTGCATTCTTTCATTAAAAAAATCATACAGAGGGATCCCTTTATACACTTTACTTAATTTTCTTATTGGTGAGTAATAGTATATACTAGGCATGTACCAAAACATTCCCTGTTGAAAGGTTGATGCCAGCACTGGGCTACTGTGAATAAAGCTACCAAAAATTTCAGGTGTGTGTGTGTGTGTGTGTGTGTGTGTGTGTGTTCCATCTTCATGAGGAATGCCCAGAAATTAAATCACCAGGTCATATGATACTTCCATGTAAATATTTTGCATGCTTTCTTTGTGAAGTTCTATATTAATTATATTTCATTTAATACCTTCAAAAATTCCATGAAGCAGTAATAAAGAAAGTAAAAACATATTATAAAAATGAATGAATGATCTGAACCCAAAGGTCACAATAATGAAAGTGAATGCAAGAAACACTTCAACATATGTAAAGTTTCTTAACTTTTCTTATGATAAATTAAATGTGAATTATAACCATGATTTGTTTTAATAGTTTGCATATCAAGTTGCTATGGGCTAAGAAGTTTCCTGGTTTTTTTTGCTTACTCATATTTATATGCTTCTGCATATATAAAATGGCATATTCACTCTGGAAAACAAAAGGTTTAGTAGCTCCTTATAAAATGGAATATGTTCATTATTATGCCAAATTATTTTCCAGAGTAGAAGTACTATTTTACATTCTCAACAGAAATATGTCTACAGCATTACCATTTGGAGATTTCATTAATTTTTATTCATAATTCTGATAGCTTTGTGGTAATATCTCATTGTGCTTTTAATTTTCATTTCCCTGATGGTTAATGATGTTGAATATCTTTTCATGGATTTATCATCTTGGGAAATTTTGTTTTTAGAAAATTTTTATTGACTTTTTGTATATTTCATACATAAAATCATCTTTGTACGTCATTCCTCTTTGGTACCCTCCCATAGACCCCCTACTGGAATTCATACATTCTGTCATTTGTGTTAAGTCCTATCATGTAAAGTTAGTGTCCCCAGATGTCCTTCAGTGGAAGTTCATCCACTGGGATTCTCTTCATAGATTACCTTCATGTATTTGCCTATTTTCTAATTATAGTTTTATGTTGATATTTTGACATATATTTGACATCCTAATCCTTTATCATATATGTAGTTTATATATATTTTCCCACAGTCGTTATCATATCCTTTAATCCTCTTTACACCATGTTTTCCAGAGCAAAAGTTTTTAAATTTAATGAGGCTCAATGTAGACATTTTCCTTTCATAGATTATATCATTAGTGTCAAATCTAAGAATAATTTCCTTCACAATAGTTTTGGAAAATGTTTTCCTATCTTCTTCTCAAAAGTTTTATAATTTTACATTTTGCATATAATCCTGTGGTGAAAACAGGATCAAGGTTCTTTTCTGGCCTATAAATATATTCAATCCCTATAGAGTCAAGGCTTTGTAAAGCTTTATTCCCTCCATCGAAATTCTTTTGCAATTTTGATACAAATCAGGCATATTTCTGTGATTACATTTCCTAGAACTCTGTTGTTTTCCATTGCTGTAGTGTCTCTCCTTTTGACAAATATCTGTCTTCATTTTTATAACAATATAATAAGTCTTGCATTCACATAGATTTCTCACTGTTTGTTCTTTTTCATAATTGTCTTACTTATTTTAGTTCCTGTCTCTATTATAAGTTTAAGGAAATGTTCATATAGATTTACAAAATGTTTGCAGATACGTTGATGGAAATTAAATTTAGTATCTATTCAATGTGGGGAGATTTTTAAGACATTACTATGCTAAATCTTCCAATCTGTTAACATAATTTATTGCTCCATTTATGTGAGTGTTGTCTCA
The DNA here is from genome assembly GCF_000622305.1 of Nannospalax galili. Classification (NCBI taxonomy): domain Eukaryota; kingdom Metazoa; phylum Chordata; class Mammalia; order Rodentia; family Spalacidae; genus Nannospalax; species Nannospalax galili. The sequence continues at coordinate 5,680,239 of NW_008355642.1, read as the reverse complement.
CTTTTTATCAGGGTTCCAGTTCACAGCATACAATATCATAAATGTTGTAATGTATTTACATATAAGTACTACATTTTTCAGTATTTACAAATAAGATTATATGTTTAGTGTCATTGTCCATGTATCCATTTTTAATACAATGCGGATAGAATTTGGTGAGCTTTCTTTTGCATCACCAACCATTTTTCTTTCTAAATTTAGTCATGTGTACTTTACTAAAAAAAGAGGGCTAGAGAGATGGCTCAGCGTTTAAGAGCACTGGCTACTCTTGCAGAGGACCCAGGTTTGGTTCCCAGTACCAACATGGTGGCTGTCAACAAGTCATAACTCCATTTCCAGGGGATCAGACACCTTTTTCTGAGCTCCACAGGCACTGCACGATATGGGTGCACTTATACACATGCAGGCAATACACTCATACAAATAAAAAATTACTAAATAAAATTTTAAAATGTATGTATTTAAGATGTATGATGTGATATTTTGATACAGGCATGCATTGTAAAATCATTACCACAATCAAAAAATTAAAAATCTTGTTACTTCACATAGCTTGTGTGTGCATATTAAAAACATTTAGCATAATTTCTCATATAGTATTATTAACTGTAGATACCATGCTACATATACAATCTCCATAACTATTTTATTTTATATAACTGAAGTTTGTGTCCATTAACCAATATCTTATTTTTCCTATTCCTCAACCTCTGGCAACCACTGTTCTCTTTGTATTAAAAAAACACAAGTTTCTGGGGGCTGGAGAGATGGCTCAGCAGTTAAGGCCACTTGCTGCTCTTGTAGAGGAACAAGATTTGATTCCTAGAACCCATGTGGGTGGTGGTTAACAACTTTCCATAACTCCAGTTCCAGGGGAATCTGACACCTTCTTCTGACCTCTTTCGGCATTGCATGACACAGGTGCACTTACATGCAGGCAATACTCATACACATAAAAAGTTTAAAAACCCTCAACTTTCTTTAGACGTATCCCCACGTATGAGATATTACAATACTCATCTTTCTCTGTCTAATTTATTCCATTTAGCTTAATGTTCTCCAGGTTCAACTATGTCACAAGTGGCAGGGTTTCTTTGATTTCTAAGGTTGGTAAATATAACACTGCCTAGATGTACCATCATTTATTTATCCAGTAACCCAACTGAAAAACATTTCAGTTGCTTCCAAATTTTGACAATTATGAATAAAGCTGTTATAAACATCCCTGTGTGTGTGTGTGTGTGTGTGTGTGTGTGTGTGTGTGTGGTGTGCTCACCCACCCATGAGTGCACATGTGCAGGCCAAGGTTGGTGTTAGGGGTCTGGAGTCTTTCTTCTTTGCTCTCCAATTTATTTTATGAGATAAGTACTCTCAGTGAACCTGGAGCTCACCAGCTGACTAGACTGGTGGGCCAGGGAACTCCCAGGATACAACTATCTCTGCACCCCCAGCACTGGTGCTACAGAAGTGTCCTGCCATAACTGACTTTTATGTGGATGTTGGGGAATCTGAACTCAGATCCTTATATTTGCAGAACAAGTACTTTACTCACTGCGTCATCTCTCTAGCCTTTGTGAAGGTTTTTATGTGAATATAAGATTTCAAGGCATTGGATAAATATGAAAGAGCATGCTGAATTATATGGATAAAAATATGCTTAGCTTTGTGAAAACTGTCAAAGTTTCTACCAAAATGACTCTATCAGTTCCCACTTCTAACAACAGTGAATGAGAGCTCCTGTTGCTTTACATGCTCCTTAACATTTGGTGGTTTCAATAATCTGGATTTTGTCCATTCTAATGAATGATATCTCATTACTGTCTTAATCGGTATATCCCTACTGACATACAATGTGAAGCAATTTTTATATGCTTATGTACCATCTGTGTATCTTCATTTTTTGTTGTTCAGTGCTGGGAATAAAACCTAGTGCCTTGTGCATGCTATGCAATCACTCTACTAGTGAGCTGTGCCTGACCTGTGTATCTTTGTAAAGATTCTGTTTAGAAATTTTTCCCACTTCTTAAGTGGGTTATTTATTTCGCTACTGAATTTTAAGTGTTCTTTGAAATGAACAGCCCTTTTTCAGATGAGTTTTCTGCAAATATTTACTTTTAGTATATGATTTTCTATTCATTCTTTGACAGGGTCTTTTATAGTACAGTTTTTAAATCATTATCAATTATTTCCATTCTTGGACTGTGCCTTTGGTATTCTATTAAAAATACCATTCCCAAACCTAAAATTTTCTAAGTTTTTGTCCTTTTCTAGTGTATTTATGAGTTTACATTTTTCCATTTAGGTCTATTTCCCTTTGATCTATTTTGAGTTAGTTTTTCTGTGAAGTGTGTAAGGCTGCCTGGGGTCAATATTGTACATATGAATGCATACTTTTCCTAGGAGCATTTGTTGAAAATATTATCTTCTCTTCAGTTTTGCTTAAGGTATTTTTAAAATATTTGATACTTTATAGAAATTATTTTTAAAATATTTTTATTGATCTTTTGTGCATTTCATACAACAGTCCTTAATTCAGTCTACAGCCCACCTCCACTCCCCACCGGATCTCATTTATTTCTGCCATACATGGTATGTCCTATCCCATCAAGCATTTGTATCCAGATGTCCCTCAGTACAAGTTCATCCACTGGAGTCTAGTCGGCCTACCTAGAATCTTAAGGAAGGTCTACTCTCTCTCACCCAGCACTAATCAATCTCCAACCATTCTCAGGCTAGGGCCAGCCCACTGCCCATTTCCCTCCCTCTGTTCTGGGCTCTTATCTTATTGAATTGGCATGGGTCTTGTGCTTGACACCACCGTTGCTGCAAATTCATATGAACAAACTTCCAGTGGCCTGAAAGCCACTATTTCCCTATGTTCATGGACCAACCCTGACTCTTACAATCTTTCCACCCCTTCTTCCACAATAGTTCCTGAGTCGTGGGTGGATGGGGTTTAATATAGGAGTGCTATCCAGGGACACACACTCTGAAGTTTCATATTCTCTAAAACTTAGCCAGTTGTGGCCTTCTGTGTGCATTGCACACTGTTGTATAAGGAAGCTTCGCTGGTGAGAGTTGAGAGATACACTATCATTCTCTGCACCCCCTGTTCCTCTAGGTTCTATGAGATTTAAATGTAATGGTTCCATTGTAGATATGTCACTTAGGGCTGGGCATCTCTCAGATGTATATTCTCTGTGTGTGACCAGTTGTGGAAGTCTTCTGCAGCCTCCATTTGTTGGAAAAAGAAGCTTCTTTGAAGAATGGTGTACAGTATACTTGTAAGATAATATTTTTATAGTATCTCCTTCAATTTTGAAGAGCTTTTAATTATCGTTGTGTGTACTGGTGTAGACACATATGATTTTTAGCATTTTAAAAATGTCACAGTGGCTGGGCGTGGTGGCGCACGCCTTTAATCCCAGCACTCAGGAGGCGGGGGGGAGGGGGCTGGATCTCTGTGAGTTCAAGGCCAGCCTGGTCTACATAGTGAGTTTCAGGACAGCTGGGGCTACAGAGAGACACTGTCTCAAAAAGCACCCCCCCAAAAATGTCACAGTGGATTGGGTAGGTGAGAAGGGTAATGGGAGGAGAAAGGCAAAATATCAGATCCATTGTTTCATATACAAAATATATATGAAACCAGTATATATATGAAAGTTGGACTGCTTGAGGAGAAGAAAGAGGTCAATGAGAGGTAAGAGGAAGGATTGGGAAAGGTGCTGTTGGGGCAAATATGAACAGTTTACAATGATATGTATTACAAAAATGACATAAACCTATTATTTTTCACACTCTATTAAAAATTTTAATTAGGGGCTGGAGAGATGGCTCAGTGGGTAAGAACACTCATTTTTGCTGAAAACCCGGGTTCGAATCCCAGCACCCATATAGCAGCTAACAACTGTCCGTACCTCCAGTTCCAGGGGATCTGACAGCCTCTTCTGTCCTCTGCAGGCATTGCACGACATGGGTGCACTTACCTACATTCAGGCAATACATGCAAATACATAAAATAAAAATAATAATTTTTTTTAACTTTAAAAAATTTTTAACTAAAAATGTATGGTGATCAAATTTATTAATCATCTCAGAAACACTTATTTAACTTCAGATGACATGCCACTGGGCACTCAAGAGGATCATATAATTAAAAGAAGTGGGAAAATATTGTGTTGACAAAGACATGAAGCCACTGGAACACTTGATGTCTGCTTATTGGAGTACAAACTGCTGTAACCACTTGACAAAGATGGTTTTATCTGCTAAAGTTGAATTTTCACATACCCATGACCAGTAATTTTATGCTTAATTACAAGAAGAACAGAAATATAAATATATGCTCTCCAAAATACTTGCACTGATATGCTTATACACAGCAGCATCACTCCTGATAATTCCAAATTGGGAATCATCCAAATGTCCACCAATAATAGAATGAATATATAAACTGATATAGCCACTCTAAATAAATTGGTATATTCACTCAGTTGCATACTGTTTCTCAATGAGCTGTCATAAATAATTGTTACACAGAGTAATATGAATATCTTTAGCTTCTTTTTTACTTTATTATTTAAGAATTTCATACACCACTACTGCTTCCCCTCCAACTCCTCTGATACTACCAACCACATTTTCCTCTGAATTTCATGTACACATGTTTAAATCCACTGAGTCCATTTAGTGCTTTCAGTCTGTGCATGGAGGTAGGGCCATTCACTTGAGCATCACCAGCCTATCAGGGGCAGCATACCAGAAAACTGATCCCCGACCCCTGCTTCCATCAATTGCCTGTAGATCCTCAGGGGTAGGACTTCATGAGCCACTCCTCCACCCATGCTGGAATTTTGACTCTCTTGATCTTGTATAGGTCTTATGCAGGTAGTCACAGCCTCTATGAGTTCATAAGTGCAGCAAACCTGTCATGTCCAGATGACACTGTTATGCTGCAGTCATTCACTCTTTGGCTCTTATAATCTGTCTTTCCCTCTTCCATGATGATCCCGAGGCCTTTAGGTTAGGGATTGTGATATAGATACTCCATTTAAGATTAAGCACTCAACTATCTCTTATTTTAAGTGTAGTGTTGAGTGACAAAAGCAAGCCATGTAAACCAAAACTACTTTGTAATTCAATTTAAACAAAATTCAAAATCAAAATTAGCCTTTTGGGTTAAATGTCAGAATAGTGGTCACATTGAGAATGTAAATCATTTTGAGAGGGCACAAGAAGATTCTTCAGTAGATGAAAATATTCAATGTCTTGACAGGATGGGTGATGGTTCATTGAGTGTTTTACTTTATGAAAATTCACTACAAATTTATATTTTTCCTTATGCATATCATATTCTAGAAAAACTATTTTAATTTTATTTATTTATTTTTATTTTATATGTATGAGGGTTATGCCTGCATGTGTATAAATACACTCATGTCCTGCAGTGCTTGTGGAGGACAGAGAAGGACATTGGATCCCTTGAAACTGGAATTATATATGGTTGTTGGCTGCTGTTTGGGTGCTGCGATTTGAATCCAGATGTTCTGCAAGAAGAGCCAGCTTTTTTAAAGTACACTATAGACAAGTATCATTTTAATTAAAAGAAGACGTAAATGAATGTTTGACATTTGAATTAGAAAAAAATATTTTTCAATCATTAAGCTTCCATGGTGCCTCATAAAATGTCTACTGACATTTATATTGGTTTTCCTCCAAACATAAAGTGTTTTCTTCCTTTGGGTATTTTCAAAATTGCCACTTTGGCTTTATTTTCTCTAGAAATTATTGCTAGGAGTATATTCTATGGTATGCATCTTAATGGGTCTTGTCTAGGATTGTTGGACCTATAGTTTCCAATTAACTATATGCAATTACTTGATTATTATTATTTCTGCTATTTCTTCTTGCTCCCGTCTCTTTCTCTTTACATTCTATTATTCTATTTGTGTTACAACTTTCAAAAATTATTCTTTAGTATTTAAATATTCTGGGAGATTTTTCTCATCTTTTAGTTTAGAATGTTTTGATTAGCCCATTTTTAAGTTCATTGATTGCTGTGCTTGTCATCGATTCATAAACCAATAAAATATGTTGCTCCTTTCTGTTATGTTGGGTTTTTAACACCTATTGTTCCCATATAATTCTTACTTTGTGTTTCCATTCCTCAGCTTTTATTACCCTTCTGCTAATGCATGATGTTTATATATTTTCCATCACAACCATTAACATGTAAATCATATTTATTCTCCCCAACAAATCATTACAAAATCTGTCATATCAAAATCTGTTTGTAATACTTGCTTTATCTCTTCAGTGTTTTTCCTCATTTTAACATGCCCTGCAACTTTCTTGAAAAATTAGTCTATTTTTATTGTTATTTATATTATTACTCTTGGGTAGGCATGTTGTGTAAGGGGGTACATGTGCCTGGGTACATGTGAGGAGGTCAGAGGACAACTTTGTAGGGCTTATTCTCTCCTTTCACCTTTATCTGGGTCCTAGGGATAAAACTCAGGTTTCTCTGAGATATCTTGCCATCCCCATTGCAACATTTTAATGAAGCTATTCAAGATATAGGCAAGAGTAGCTGATGAATGTATGTCTTTAATGTTATTTTGAAGGGAAGTAAGTTGTTCTTAGTGCTTGCTATTGCTGTAGACGTCTGTTGTGTGGCACTATTTCTGGGGAGACACGAATAAATATCTATTCACCCAGATAGGGAACCAATGGCAGACCAAATTTAAGGATGCCATCAAATTCCAGTTGGTGAACCAATGGTTTTATTGGGGTTCTTTACAAGAATATAGGTGAGGAGTTACCAGAGCAGAAATGACCAAAAGTTCACCCCAGCATGAGTAACGGCTCACAAAAGGTGAAATCTTGGAGTGCACCTCACAACTTGCAGGCAGCTCAACAGGTTAGAGTGTCTCTTTCTGATGGCTAAATTGGTCTGAGTCTTTTCTAGGCAATCGGCTTGTCTGAGAGGTTCTCTTAGTACTAGTTAGTGCTTATAAATGTAATGAACCTGGTCAATTTCAAGGACTTCCTGAAGCTGAGGGTATTTACTCCCTTAGCTTAAGGAGTTTCCCTGTAGGATAGAATGTTTCACCTTGTTCAAAACATCCAGAACGTCCTATTTCTTATTTCCCTTTAGACATCCTGTTGTTTACTTCTTTTGAGAACATCTTTTTGTTTGCTTCCATTTAGACCATCCTGATGTTTACTTCTCTTTAGAAAACCCTGATGTTTACTTTCATCTAAGATAAAAGGTTTTAACTTGGAGGAAATTGCTATATAACTATGTTAACATAATTCTGCTCAACAGTGAACCCCACATGTTGCACTATCAACATGTCAAACAAGGTGTTCCTGCTGGTGCAATAGTGGAGCATCTAGTGTATGCACAACCAGCAAATTTTAGATTGGATATAATGCCTGCTACTGGGGTGGAACACACATCTGGTACTGACCAAGCCAGTAGACCAGGCCAACCCCTGTGGTAGGGGAAAATATAGGCCCCAGTGAGAAGCCATTGCAACTGTTTTGTTAGATGAATCTGCTGCACATGCTAAAATACCATCCAAGCATTTGTGTTTACACCCATAGGTTAAGTTATTATAGCAGCCACAGTTTAGATTTCTTGCTTCTTGCTGTTTGCACTTACAGTAGATGGAATCCCACCGAAATGGGGCAACAGCCTATGGAAAACAGACAATGCAGAGACCTGAAATTTCAGTGCCTTGGCACAATGGTAGGAAGATCATCCGATACCTATCACCCCTCCAAGGCTCAGGGACTTTTGTGGAAGAGGTTGGCAGTAAGAATGTAAGAGTTGGAGGAAGGGGTGGAGTGTTACCTGGAAGTGTCCTCCGACCACTATGCCAGCTATAGTCACACCTCCTTCCCACACCCATCAAGGAGTCATTCACCCCTCCCACCCAATCAGTAGACTGTAGCTACATGTGGGGGAGGGGCTAAGGATATATAAGCTGAGAATGCCATGAGGCACCCCACTCATCATTTTGTGTGGCTGTCAGGAAGTCACGGGATCTATATTTGTGTGTGTACTTTCCAGCCTAGCTGTACATGGGGGGGCACCCACTCTTCTGTAAATAAACCCCCACACTATGCTCTGTTAGCAAGCCCAACAAACAAGATTTTAAAAAACCCATAAAAGAACAGAGCTAATGGAAACCTTCATTATTCTACCCAAGTTGACCTCATGTTCGCAAATCCTTTGGTCTTTGATTTTTTTTTTTTTGGTCTTTTTGGGACAGGGTCCCCTGTGACTCCAGCTGGCCTGGAGGTTGCTGAGTGGACCAGGCTGGCCTCAAACTCACAGAAATCTGCCAGGCTCTGCCTCCCAAGTGCTCAGACTGAGGACATGGCCACAATGCCCAGCTTTGGTCTTTGATTTCTTATCCCTACTTTCCCACCCTTAAACTTCATTTTATATATACATATGCATATATATACATATTATACATATGTTTATATATATATACATATATATACATATGCATATATATACATATGTATAATATGTATGGTAAGTGCACCCATGTTGTACAGTGCCCACAGAGGACAGAAGAGGCTGTTGGATCTCCTGGAACTGGAATTATGAACAGTTGTTAGCTGCCATGTGGGTGCTTGGATTTGAACCCAGATCTTCTGCAAGAGCAACCAGTGTTCTTAATCACTGAGCTATCTCTCCAGCCCCTATATATTTTTATGTAACCTGCTTGAAGTTATTTCTGGAAAAATGTGTTAAAAATTGTCTTTGGAATAATAAAAATATTCGTAAAAATACACAAATACACAAATACAAACACAAAAGAGGGTAGTACTGGAGCTGGAGAAATGGCTCAGCAGGTAAGAGCACTGATTGCTCCTACAGAGGACATGGATTTCTTTCCCAAAATCCACATGGCAGCTAACAACTGTCCATAACTCCAGTTTCAGGGACTCTGACACCCTCTTCTGATATCCATGGGCATTACATGACACAAGTGAAATTACATACATGCAGGCACATAAAAACTAAAAATAAATAAACCCAGAAATATTTTTTTTCCTAAAAGAAGGCAGTACTAAGGAATTGAGGAACAAATGATATGTAAAATATTGAGTACAAATAGCAAAATAACAATGCCTAACTGATTGTTGGTAATCAGTTTATATGTAAATAAAATAAACTCTCTTGATTACCAAGTAGATTTGGTAATCATCCAACTATATTCTATCTAAAAGAGGCATGCTAAAAACCTAAAGACAGGAATGGGTTGCAAACAAAGTAATATTAAAAATATTGTATTCAAAGAGCTCTACTAAAATCATACAAAATAACTTTTTTTGGGGGGGGAGAGGATCTAGTATCTCCAAAGAGCCTTGATTAGCCTCATACTCACTGTGTAGGAAAGGATAACTTTTAACTTCTGATTCTACCTCCATTTCATTTACTGAGAATTCAGGCATGTACCACCACACCCCAATTATGAATGGGCCACAAAGGCCAAGCCCAGTTCTTGTTGATCAAACTCAGGGTTTCATGCATACACTAGGTAAGCACTCTGTCAACCTAGCTATATCCTCAGCCTCAAAAATAAGCTATACATCAATTTTAAAAGAAAGGCAGGTGTGTTGGTGAAAGTCTATAATCCCAGTCGTCAAGATTTGTTGTACATGTTTGAGGCTAGCTTGGAATGCATCAGACTAGTCTGAAAAAAACATTAGAAAGAAGGAAAACTGAAAAATGTCCAAATTTATGAAAAATTTAAAGTTCTCTCAATGAAGCAAAATTGAAATTAGAAAATAAACTAAGATTAATGAAAATTTAAACAAACACATAAAATCTTATGGGATACAAACAAAACAGTTCTTCGTGGAAAATTTGTAGTTATAAAGCTAATATTTAAAAGCAAGAAAAATTAGCTAGACCTGGTGGCATAAGCCTGTAATCTGGTAGGATGAGGCAGACAGAATCCAAGTTCAAGACCTGACTGGGCTACAAAGTGAGTTCCAAGGCCAGTAGTCAGGGTGTAGGAATGATTTCTACAATGTGGGCATAATCTGGACTCTAAACACTTTTACCTAACCTAGTAACCAAAAAGCTACTGTTTGCAATGTAAACAAGCTCAGTAATCCCTCAGGGCCCCGCCTCACCCTCTACTTATGATAGTGAATGAATGTGGGTATGAATGATTAGCATATCAAAGCTCTGGAAACTGTGCTTATCTCATTGGAAGCAATTTAAAAAGCCTCAAAATTCTGTAATAGTGTGTGCTATATTTTAGGACTAGGGATCAAAAGGCTGATTTTCTGATAAAATAAAATTGGATCCTAATTTCCACTTCTCCATTTCATGCTGAAGAAACTGTTTCAATAAAAGAATGAGCAAGGCTCTGGCTGAGGAACATGGTTCCAAGAGACATCTGAAAGAGCAGGTGCTCAGCAGTTCTGGTCCACTCTTGACCTTAAAATCAATGCTAAGACTTAGGCTGTTTCCTTAATTCATACACAACTGTAATGTGGTTTAGAAATGCTGCCCCTCAGCAATTTATCAAGCTCGAGGCCTCTAGCGTACACCACCAGACTTATATATACACAACCCAGAATTAAAAGCCCCCTCCCTCGACCAGAGGCCTGTGTTACCTACTTTTCCAACTTTTTTATGATGCTGAGTGTGGAACATAGGACCTTAAGCCTGCTAGGCAAATATTGTATCAGAGCTCCAACTGTAGCCAAAAAGAGATCTGCCTAAATAGGGAAGAGCATGTCTTGTGCTAGAAAAGGACAACACAGTACAAATTTATACAATGCCTGAATATATCTCCTTATAAGAAAGCAAGAAGAGAGTATATGTCTCAATGGTAGAGTGTTTCCCTAGTATTCACAAGGCTTCTGTCCCCAGCACCACAAATAGGAACAAAACTCCAAATTTACCATGCTGTACCAGAACTCAGGGGACAGAAGAAGGAAGACTGCCACAGGTTTAAGGCCAGCCTGAACAGCAGTGTGAGATCCCAAATAGGAAACGACTTAGAGGCCAAGCACTGTGGCACACAGGTGCAATCCCAGGCACTCAAGAGCCACAGAGTACTACAGGGTAAGGGCAGAGCCTAGCAGTAGTGCCAAAACCTCACAAGTCACCACAACTGTTGTGCCATCTATGTGAATGGAACCATTCTAATTTTATCAACAAAAAGGAAAGTCCAAAAGATGTACCCAAGTGTCAGAAGTTGCCAGTGACTCATGGATCTGTCACCTGGTCAGTTCCAAGTCTCACTTCCATAACCTGAGAGGCCCAGTGATTCTCCCATCATAGCCTGAGGCAAGAGAATCAAACTTAGAGTTTGATAGTCATCTAAACAGTCTTGGAAAGTGATTCCAGAGAACCCTTGGAAAATGCAGACTTGAACTATAGCGATACAGAGTCTTGTCCCCAAGTACAGCAGCTGTGATCCTGGCTCCTTGTGGATGCTGAGCTCCTTCTTCTGATAGGGCTTCTCTCAATGAGGAATAGAGAAGGACTCATATTTCTGTATGTCATACACAGAAATTAAAATAGTTTAATGATGAATTCGTTTGCCAATTCTAAGTTCTAAGGAAATAATCATAGCTAATATATTTATTTAAATAAAATGTTGAAAAGCATTGGGGTTTTAGCTAAGTGGTAGTGCACTTGTCTAACATATATAAAGCCCTGGATTCAGTCCCTAGAAAGACCAAAAGAAAAATCCCAAATCAATAACCAGCTTTATAGCTTGAAGAGACAGAAAAAAGATAAACTCACAGAAGAAATCAGAGAACAGTAAAGATTAGAACAGAGATAAGTGAAAGAGAAAATAGAAAACAGAGGGAATCAACAAACAAAGATTTTGTTGTTTTGACAAGCTCAAAATATTGACAAAGTTATCTAGACCATTTAGCAAACAAAAGAGAGATGACCCAAATCACCAAAACCAGAGAAGAAAGCAGGGACATATTATGAGCTGATTTTTGTTTCCCTCTAATTCATGTTTTCGCAGTGGTGGAGGTGGAACCATGGGTCTCATAACATGTTAGACAATCCGCTATGACTAAGGTTCTCTCAACTTCAAGTTCATATTTTGATTCTTAACCAAAGTACATCAGAATATGATGAATTTGGTGATAGCCACTTTAATGTCCTAATTGAGTTAAATGAAGTAATTGTATTCAGCCCTGGTCCTCTAAGTCTGCTCTCTTTAAGGGACGAGATTAGAACCCAGATGCATATGGACAGAAGAAAGGCTCTGGGAAGACAATAGGAGATGAGGATCTAAAATCTGATGAAAGATGATGCAATGCAGGAGACAAAATATCAAGCAACGCTTTGCAAAAACTTCATCTTAGACGTCTACCCTCCAAAATTGTGAGGTAACAAATTTCTACTGTTTAAAACTTTCAGCATTTAGTACTTTGCTCTGGAAATTCAGAAAACTAGTACAGGGCATTTTTACAAATATTAAAGAAATAAAAATGATTATAATAAAGTAACATGAAAATTGTGTAACAAGTGGAGTCAGAGAGATGACTCAGCAATTAAGAGCACTGGCTTCTCTTGCAAAGGTCACAGGTTCAATTCCCAGCACCCACATTGTGACTAACAACCGTCCCTATCTCCAGTTCTAGGGGATCCAATGACCTCTTCTGACTTCTGTGGGCATTCCAACACATGGGTGCACTTATACACATGCAGGCACAACATTCATACACATAAAATAAAATAAAAATAATTTTTTAAAATATGTAACAAGTTAGAAAAGGTGGAAGAAATGAGCAAATGCTTAGAAATACTAAAATACCAAAATATGTCAAGAATAGACATTTTGAATACACACATACATATATATATATATATATATATCATTAAACCCATGATTTAAAACCTCCCAATAAAGCAAAATATAGGAGTTAGCAACATACTCTGTTCCAAAGGCCAAAAATGTCGAAAGCATTTGGGAGCTTATATTGGGAGCTTATATCTAATCCTTATAAAATTTTAGGGTTACCTCCTCAGAGGGGGGAATGTTGGAGGGGAGGGAGTGGGCATGGATTTGATCAAAACACCTTATATACATGTATGAAATTCTCAATAAAGATTTGTAAAAGTTAAAGAAATAAAGCAAAATGCAGTGCCAGATAGTTTTCTCTGGTGAATAATTTAAAACATATTAAAAATAATTTATAATAATCCTTCTCAAACTCTTCCAGAAAAAATGAAGGGGAAGGAATACATTCTAACATTCTATGAGGTAAGCTTTATTCTGATACCTGAGCTGGTATTTCTGCTGTGATACAGATTACAGTTCCTACTTGAGGACACTTCAGAGCCTAACAAAACTCCATGTAATAGTGAAATTTACCTCAAATTCATGAAGTCCCAAATCTGTCCCCCCCACAAAGGTAGCACATGTGACCCAAACACTCAAAGCAAAGGAGAATAAAGGCATGGCTCTGACATTTGTAATGCTTCTCACTGAAGGTCTCAAATCTGAATATCTGACTAAGGGTTCTAGTCCTTGGCATCCATCCCCCAGCAATCATAAACATTGAATTCTAAGATTGGGTCTCTGGGGATCCAAATTACAGATTTCGGTGTACAGTAAGTTCTTCAGGCATAACTACTCAATATCATGACCTCAAGGTGGAACATACTGCAACTTTAATCAACACAGTTGTTAGACTGTCCCCTGAATCCTTTCATTGCTGTAATATAACCATACTCTAAGGTATAGAATTAACAAAACCCCTCATTTGCTTACATATTATGCCTCATACTACAAAAATATTAATGAACAAATATTGAAAAAATTATAACAAAAATGCTAAAATTTCCTGAGGCTACTGCAACATTAACATAAGCATGGTAGACTTAATCAAAATCTATTTATTTTCTCATAGTTTTAAAGGCCAGAATTCCAGATCCAGAGTGTCAACGGGGTTGTGTTTTCTCCTATGAAGAGGGAGACTGTAATAGGATTGTAAAACAGGGTTACATTTTGTACAATTAATTTTTATTTTATATGTATGAGTATTTTGCCTCATGTATGGAAGTGCGCCTATGTATGTAGTTCCTGTCAAAACCAGAAGAGGGTGATAGAGCCTCTGGAATTAAAGTTATGGATGGTTGTTAGCCACCATGTAGGTGCTGGGAACTGAACCCAACTCCCCTGCAAGAGTACCCAATGCTCTGTAACTGATGAGCCATCTCCAGCCCCATAAATAGGATTACTTTTAAAATACAATTTTTTCCATGGATGAGATCACTTGATTTATGTGGTTCCAGGTATTGCTTGGTTTGTATCTGCATAACTTTAATATCTGCCCTCTGTGTTCAAGAGACCTTTCCTCTCTTCCTCCCTCCTTGCTCACACCCCAGCATTATTAGTAGAACCCAAAAGAAGTTCCAGATCCTTCTGTCTCTACCTTTTGACTGTAGGGATTACAGGTATATAGCAACATACCCAGCTGAACTGACTCTGTTTTGTCAATTATAAGACCATTTGTCTTGTATATAGAGCTCATTCAAGTAATCAGAAATCGTTTCATCTCCAGACCTTTAATTTAAATACATTTGCAAAACCTTTTTCAAAATCAGGTAATATTCACAAGACCCAAGTATCAAGATACAGACACATTTTTTGAGAGTCACAATCCAACACATCATATTTCATAAAGATATCAATAATTCAGTGAGAAAGTCAAGCATGAGTACAATGTGAGAAGCAGATTTTCTGATGACAAAATTCAATATAAACAGTGAAGATACTCTGGCCACAACAAATCCCAGGTATGCCATGAGACTGGGTAGGCTTGCAGGAATAATGTCCAAGGACTCTTAGTCAGTTTGGGATTAAAAAAAAGTCAAAGAGAATTTGATGAGACGTGTTCTGGTTTGTTTCTTCATTGCTGTGACAAAATATTCTGACCACTACCAACTTGAGGAGGAAAGGGTTTATTTAGCTTACATATCCCAGATCACAGTTCATCTGGGAGCCCAAGGTAGGAACTCAGGGCAGGAACCTGGAGGCAGAAGCTGGAGCACAGGGCATGGAGGAACGCTGCTTACAGGCTTGCTCCCCTGGCCCCTGCTCAGCCTGCTTTCTTATGCAACACAGGCCCACCTGCCAAGGGGTGGCACCACCCACAGTGGGCTGGGCCCTCTCACATCACTTATCAAGAAGATGCCCCTCAGACATGGCCACAGGCCAGTCCAATAGAGACAATTCCCCAACTGAGGCTCCCTCAACCCAGGTGTGTCAAGTTGACACTAAAGCTATCTAGCACCAGGCAATATCCAAAGCGCTATAGAAAAGTGAACCAGAAACTCAGACACTGACATAGCCATTTTTTTTAGTAATCAGAAAGTACACATTTTTTTCCACAGGAATAATTAGATAATAATCCATTTTTAGCAAGCCTTATAAAAAAGCTTAACATTTATCATGGCCAAACGTTGTGTGAGAGACTTTTTCCTGGGGAGATTCAACACACATTTCTACACACCCCAGAAAGGGAACCCAGCACAGACAAAAGTAATGACTACACCGAAGTCCAACTTGGTGAATCAAATAATTTTTATTAGAGTTACTAATAAAGGTGAGGGGTCAATAACAAGAACAGAGATGACTCAAAGGCAGCTGCATCATCTAGGTGTGATGGCCAAGCTTTTTGTTTATGTGTATGAGTGTATTGCCTGCATGTATGTAAGTGCACCCATGTCGTGCAATGCCCGTGAGGACAGAAGAGGCCATTGGATCCCCAGGTCTTCTGCAAAAACAAACAGTGTTCTTAACTGCTGAGCCACATCTCCAGCCCAGGCACAAGCTTTTGATCCTAGTACTTGGGAGACAGATGCAAGAGAACTGTTGAGTTCGAGGCCAGCCTTATCTGCCTAGTGGGTTCCAGGCCAGTCAGGGCTACATAGTGAGACCCTGTCTCAAGAAAAAGTGGATGCATTTATACTGAAGGACATTTGAGTACAAACACCTGAATGAAAGAGGACTCAGCATGTATGGCAGAGTGCATAGGGTTCAGTGGGGAGATGGGGGGGAGGTATGGATGGGGGAGGGGGGTCTGTATTTGAGTGGGAAATGTTCTATGAAATTTAAAAATCTCAATAAAATTTTTTTTTAAGTTAAGAAAAGCACCTGCATCACAGGAAAGTCAACTCCAATATGGGTAAGGACAAATGAAAGCTGAAACCCTAGACCTCTCTGCACAACTTGAAAGTAGCTTAACAAGTTTGAGAACTCTTCACTGCAGTTTGACTAGTCAGTCTCCTCCTTCAGCAGTTGTTTGTTTTGGTGGTGAGATGTCACATTCCTATGATGCCTAAACAAGATAGTCTGGCTCTTATCATCTATTTAAAGGAGCAGTGGGACCCAATTCATTCAGAGAAATTGTTCCTTCAGACTTCTCTTGGAACTGTGCTCCTGAACGAACAACTTGCTCTCTCTTTATTGAAACTGTACACTCAGCATTGCACAGGAAAAGAGGAACTTGTTTTATCAGAGGATTATGTTCCTTACTGACGTATAACAGTGCACACAATCACAGATGTTATCAATCTAATCCAATTTGCTTGGAACACAAATGGGATAATCCTTTGCTTTCAAATAATAATCCCCGTTTGTAGCACTTGATATTCTCACCACACACACACACACACACACACATACACACACACACACACACACACACACACACATTGTTCTGTGTCAAGAGCAAGGAAGGGTTATGAGCATTTAAGGCTATGTGTTTAGGTTGCAAGAGGAGCACAAGGCCCAGTGATCATGTATATATTACAAATAAATTGAGATGGTGTTAAATGATCTCAAAACATAAGATTAACTTTTTGGTTACAAAGTTAGGTAAAATTTATTTCCACAGTTCCTCTCCCACTTTTTATTTTAATAAAAGAAGAAGTATGTCCAGATTTGTAACAGAAGGCATTCCCAGAAGTTATTCCCACAGGTTACCCCTTTTATAAAGTTGGATAGGGACCTTCAAGAATCTTCCAAGTTTTCACTTTCCCAGGCATGCAACCTTTTCTTAACTTCCCAAGTCCCTGAGCCTTCCTCTTCCACCTAGGGAATGTTTCAATTCAGAGGAAGCTACCATATAACAAGTATTTAGATATATGTTTAGGAAAATGTTTGTAAAGTGAAAATAATTGTTTAAAAGAGAAACAGTAGTCACAGTGTGCTGTTTAGAAGGACCAAAGGAGGTAAGATAGGACCTGTCTTATTGATAAAATGTAATTCCACAATAAATGCTGAAAATTACACTTTTCAATAGAAAATGATGCTCAGAGGTTATGAGTGTGCATGTCAGAAACATAGATGGAAGATTTGTGCTTTCCCACAATGTCTTAATTAATCAAACAACTATAAATCCTCAAGCTGTGTGGATTTTATCAGCTGTAATTTGTCAAGTACTTCCAATTTCCCTTGACAGCTGTTCACTGGCAAACACAAGTTCTTTTATTCCAATATCAATTTTTGTGTCTGTAGCATATGTGTGTGTATGTTTTGTGCATGTGGGGGCACACATGCGTTTGTGTGTGTGCATGCACATATGTGCAGGTTGAGGTCAAAAGTCAATGTCTGGTATATTCCTCAATCCCTTTTCACCTTATACACTGAGACCACATCTCTCACTTGAACCCAGAGCTCACTGATTCAGTCAGTCTAGTTGGCCAGCTTGCTCTGCGGATCCCCTGTCTCTGCTCTTCAAATACTGAGATCACAAATAGGCCACCATCTTCACCCAGCATTTATATGGGGACTAGGCATCTGAACTCAGGTCCTCGTATTTATGGGGTAAGCACTTTACCCACTGAGCCAACTCCTCAGTCCCCCAATCTTAATTATTAATATTACCTCTTGGATCACACATTACAAATTATGCAGTAATTACATTTCTATATATATAGATATGTAGATTACAGAATGGCTGAAAAAGGGTCAATGAAGCTACATCAGAGTTCAAGGAGTTTGTAGAGGCCTTACTAGAGGCAAAGAACGAATGAGAGCTGATATAGACACTGTTGGAGAGGCATGTCCTTCAAAAGAACTAGCACCAGCTTAATGTCTGAACTATAATACTTTCTGTAGACAGAAGGAGAGACAGTCACCCCTCCCACCCAATTGGTTAACTTCAATTGCATGAGGGGGCAGATCTAAGGACAGACATGGAGGAAGCTGGGTAGGCAATGTGAAGTTGCCATCTTGGCCAATGCTGGGGCCAACAAGGAGCAGGAAAGCTCAGCTGAGATGTAAGGGAAAGAGCCCATAGGCCTCCATGACTTTGTAAGTGACCCCCTCCCAGATATCATAAGCTTTGTTGGCAAGCCCAAATAAATATCTTTATTTCCCAAACTGTAGCTTAGAGGGACGTTGTATTGGTTTTGTCAGTCGGTCATAAGGACAGCATGCAGCCTGGGAGCCGAGAAGGTCACAGCCTGCCTCCTAGCAGAGAATTTGGCTTTACAGACACTAAAAAGTCACTAGTGAAGGTTAGATAAGGAACTCTGTCAGAAAGTGGCTAGACAAGGTCTCAAGAGTCGCAGAACTGTGTTGGACCCTTAGGATTGAGTCAAGCTACAGAGTTCACACGCAATACTATGAAGGCTGTAAAGGAGAAGTGTAGGATCCTGGCACCATGGAGCCAGAGTGCAGGACTCAGTCCCAGTGAATGAACACATATAATGAATTAGCAGTAATATTAGTAGGTCTTGTCAGCAGTAGGGACAACTGGGAGTTCTCTGCCAGTAGGTTCTTGAACACACACACCTGGTGATAACAGACCAGATTGGACCTTTGCCTTTGCAATGTTAACTGTACTCTTCATGAAGTTCAAGTGGGGGTATTGCACCCTTCCTCAGTCTGGTGCATTCCACAAGTATATTTTTTGGAAGGAGAATTTGAGACAGGGTCTCACTATGTAGCCGTGGCTCATTTGGAACTTGCTATGTAGACCAAGCTGATCTTGAATTCACAGAGATCCACCTGCCTCTGCCTCCTAAATACATACAATAAGTTTTTAGGCTTGGTTTCTATGTTAAGGTTGTAATAAGACCGTGTGTTCATATGGTCCCAAACTACTTTGAACAGTTTATATGTATAGTGGTACTCTTATTCATTTTAAGAATAAATTAATCAGTTTCTGCCTTGTGGGTGGTGCCAGACAGATGATACATCTCGCCTCTACATTTGCACTTAAAAAAGAGCCTCGTGCTGCTGGTAAAATGGAGTCACAAAAGGCAAGACACATTCTGAAAACCACTGTTTAAACAATGTAGACAAACTTAGAGTGTGATCTCAATAGAGATTATGGTAATTTTTAAAAAGTAAAATTTAAGTAGAGTTAATGAGAGCTGTACAAATTTACCATCAGAATAGGCAATGAAAATAGTTTTGTCACATATTAGACATCATCCAATTGTTGGGTCAGTCTGAAACAAGGCAGGGGGCCTTAACTGTGTTGCATGCCAGTTAATGAGCTGGGTTTCCAAACATTCCCCTCAAGCTCATGAGGTCCCTTCCCACCTTGAGTATCTCTAATTACTGAATGCTCACTGAAGTGGGGAGAGTCAGTGGTAAAGATCCCATGCTCCTGTAAATCATCTCTCCCCAAGGACACTGTAAGCAACCCTAAGGAAACTCACTGAATCATCATAAAGAAAGAGGCAGTGGAAACAGTGGGGGAGGGGGGAGGGAAGATGAAAGTAGAAGAGGGACTAGAAGAGGAAGGGGATGAGCAGGAAGGAAACAGAGGAGGCTAATGGGACAATAGGAGGAAAATACATTAGATGCGTGGCTAAAAATTCCGTAATGAGAGCCTGGAGAGATGGTTCAGTGGTTGTGTGCACTGGCTGCTCTTGAAGAGAACCCAGGTTCAGTTCCCAGCACCCACATGTCAAGACCACTAACAACCATCCAAGACTCCAGTACCAGGGGATCCAGCACTCTCTTCCGGCTTCTGCAGGCATTGTATGACATGGGTGCACTTACATAAACGCAGACAAAACACTCATACATTTAAAAAGTTTTAATTCGGTAATGAATTCAATTATTATGTATAATCAACATATGCTAATAAGAAAATTCTTGGAAGTGGAGGGATGGCTTGATGCTAAGAGCACTGGCTGATCCTATAGAGAACCTGAGCTCAGTTCCCAACACCCTCATGTCAGATAACAACCATCTGTAACTCCAGTTCCAAGGCATCTATCTGACTTCCTCTTTTGTTTTGTGTGGACTGCACGCATGTGGTACACTTACATACATGCAAGCAAAATACTCATACATATAAAAAAATAAACAATTAAAAAAAAACTCTTCTCAAAATTGAGAAAATGCAAATAATTGCTTAGGCCAGAACTGCAGCCTACATTGCAAAATGGAAAGAAAGCAAACAAGCAAGCACAGCTTCCATGTGTATATACAGATTTCTCCAGTGAATGGGAAATTTTATTTTCCATAACTTAAAAAAGGTTGAAATAGGTGGAATTGATATTTTAAATTATTTCTGTTTCTTCTTTTTTCCAGGAGTAAAATCACTCAAGTCACCTTATATTCCAGTTTTCTGTTTTCAGACCACTTGACCTCATTCTACATAACATAACATAAACTTCAGCATCATTAGTCTATCATTTGTGTATATTAATTTCTATGGTTTAGAGTTGGTTTGTTTTCCAAGATTTCATATTATGGAGGCCTGGTCCTCATTTTCTTTCTTTCTCATTGAAGGATTAGAACCTTTAAGGTGTAGGGGCTAGTGGGAGGGAGCTAGGTAATTGAGATGCTGCCCTCAGAAGGATTTAAAGTGATTTTCAAGGGACACTGTTTAGTTCCTCCCAGTACTGAGTGATATAAGAATAAGCTTTACCCCTCTCTCCTTTGCTGCTTCTAAATATCTTACCATGTGATACCTCTTACTCATGTTCCTGGCATGATGCCACCTGCTGTAATGTGTTACAAGCATGAGAGTCCTTGCCATAGCTACACCATGCTGTTTGGACTAATCAGTCTCCTGAACTGTGAATTCCATAAGCTTGATTACTTTATATAGTATCTAGCCTTAGATATTTTATTTTAACAATGGAATCTGAACAAGTATATGTACCTTGTTACATACTGATTTATACATCCACTCTAAAATAATTATTTCTGTACCTCTCTTCTGAAAATACTTATCACTGTAGATAACTGCTACCTGCTTATGACTAACACTATGGATTGAATGAGATTGAAAGGGAAAAACACTAAGGTCACTCAAGTAACAAATGACATAAGTGGGAGAAAGTCCAGAAACTGACCATGTAGTCCCACCAAAACTGAGAAAAGTTCACTAATAACTGAAGTTACTGAGAAGTTACTGTATCAAATTCTGTGCTCTTTAAAAGTCAGGTACTGGAGAAATAGTTCAGTGCTTAAAAGCATGTGCTTTTCTTTCAAAGGACCTGAGTTCAGTTCCCAGCACCCATGTTAGGTGGCTCACAGCTTTCTGTAACCCTATATCTTCCATGAGCACCTGTACTCACATGCACATACCTACACACAGACACATAATTTTTAAAAAAAATAAAGCTCATTGGGACAAGAGAGATTGCTCAGTGGTTAAAAGCACTGGCTGTTCTTGCAGAAGACTCAGGTTTGAATCCCAACACCCACACGGCAGCTAACAACTGTCTGTAACTTCAGTTCCAGGGGATCTAATGCCATCTTCTGTCCTCCGTGAGCATCGCACAACACGGTGCACTTACACACATGCAGGCAATGTACTCATATACATAAAATAAAAACAAATAAATAAAATTAAAAGAAATTAATCAAGTGATAAATTTTTAATTGTGTGTAGTGTACAAAACTACAAGGAATTTCATGAGACCTAGAGAAAGAAATCATAAGGGAGGTAATGGAATACATGTAATGAGAAAGCAAAAGGGGGAACTAACTGAGAAGGGGAACTAGCTGGAGGAGAATAGAAGGTAGTGGGGAAGGAGAACAGTTGAGAACAAAATATAATGTCACATGTGTACAAAGATAACAATACCTAATAATTGGACTGAAAAATTCAAAGATAAAATCTCTCACACACACACATCATACACACACACACACACACACACACACACAGAGGCAGTGAGGTCACACAAGGAAGGCTTCCATCTGTAATTCAAGAAGATAATCTTCACTTGGAGTACCTACAGAAGCTGAGAATTTAGAAAGTGTCACTTGGAGGAATGGGGGAAGAATGATCTTAAGGGAAAGCAGATAGTAGAACACAGGTGCTATGAAGGAAGGGAATAATGGGGGCAGAGGCTTAAATCGGGAAGCCGATAGGGTTGTTATATAGGATGGGACAGTAGGACAGAGGAGGGAGTGGGTAGAGATAACTAACATAGGAGTTTTTAAAAATATATGTAAACCTATTTTTTATAAATTCATTTAAAAAAAGACATTTAAAAAAGAGTTTGAATAGAGGTATCCTATATAGAAGGATAATGTTCCTCCCTGAAGCCACAAGTTATTGAATGTAAATTCCCATGCCACGTATAGAATACTTCCCTTTGAGTTGTTGGTCAAAGGTATCTTAGAGACCCACCAAACAATAGAGGTTGTTGTTATTGTTCTTGGTTGCCTAGTAGAACTTGATGGTAAAACACTATACTTTGGTCACAGGACTTGGAGAAATGTAGCTGGTGCTGAACTAGAAGCTTCCTCTCTGCTGGCTTGCTGAAAGCTTCTGGGGGAGAAAAACCACTACATTGCCACATGTCCTTTAGAAAAAATATGAGTTTAGCTGAAGCATGTCAGAGAATACAGTGGAAGAAAATGAACAGATAAAATACTATTAGGTAAATTTGAATCTCCTATTTCAAAAGATTCTAACTTAACTAGGTACAGTTAATGCCTGCTACACTGCTTTTAATTTACAGAGGTAAATGTAAAAATCAACTTTCTATATATCTACATATCCATATAGAGACATGTACATCTTGGCATGGATGTTTATAAAATATTCTAGAAACTCAACTAGTTGCATAATTATGGACAAGTTATATTGTAATATTTATACCAAAATAAATTAACCATCACATTATCAGCATTTAAGTGAATTTTTATTTATTTTTAATTTATCATTATTATTATTGTGTATGTGTGTACATGATATATATGTGTGTGATAAACTCATGTGGCAAGTATGGAGAATCTTTAGTGCACATGTGGAAGTCAGAGGACAGCTTTGTGGAGTTGATTCTCTCCTTCCATCTTTATGTGGGATCAAACTCAGGTCAGCAGGCTTACATGAAAAGCACCATTCTCTGCTGAGACATCTTTCAAGTTTTTCAGGCCCTACAGTGAAACCAACCTTCCCTCCTTCCTTCCTTCCTTCCTTCCTTCCTTCCTCCCTCCCTCCCTCCCTCCCTCTCTCCCTTCCTTCCTTTCTTCCTTTCTTCCTTTTTTTTTTAATTTTTTGAGACAGAGTTTCCCTATAGCCCCAGCTGGCCTGAAACTCACTATGTAAACCAGGCTGGTCTCCAACTCACAGAGATCAGCCTGCCTTGCCCTCTTGAGTGCTGAGATTAAAGTCATGTGTCACCACGCCCAGCCCTAGAGTAAAATCTTAATATGCATTTATCTGCGTTTCTTTACATGTGAGAAATACAGTGGAATGTTAACCATGAGGTAGGTATCAAGATTTAAAACAGAATGGGCATACAAACAATATAAAGGATTATTAAGTGCTGCATTCTAGTCTATCTCTCTTTTTTTTTTTTTGGTCTTTTTGAAACAGGGTCTCCCTGTAGCCCCAGGTGTCCTGGAAGTCACTATGTAGACCAGGCTGGCCTTGAACTCACAGAGATCTGCCTGCCTCTGCTTCCTGAGTGCTGGGATTAAAGGCATGTGCCACCATGCCCGGCCTTATGCATTCTATCTTTTTAACATTTATTTATCTCCTGGGTGTGTGTGTGTGTGTGTGTGTGTGTGTGTCTGTGTCTGTGTCTGTGTCTGTGTGTCTGCATGTGTCTGTGTGTATGTGTCTGTTTGCGAGATGCTAAAATTACTGCTGTGAGGTGTACCCTCCTCCCACCATCCATAGGACAACCTGAAGTACAAAGTCTCCAAAACCACAGTTTGGAAAATCTTAAGAAGTTTATTGTGCTTACTAACAGAGCAGCAGGTGAGGATTACTTACATAAGAGGCGGGGGGGCGCTATCTAAAAGACTCCCAAATTGCATAACTCTTTTAACTGTAGGTAGAAAAGAAAGTCCTTGAGTGGTGCCTAGGAGATGTGAAGGAGAAGTAAAGTCAAGAGTAGTTAGTATTACAAGATCTAGATAGGGAACCACCAAAAGGTCAGAACAGGGCAAATTTCAAATGTTCATATCAGAGTCCTATGTAATTTCTTGACAAGAGCTTCCAAAAGCATCCCTCTATTGGATTCCTCCTCATTTTTCTTTTGTCTGCCAATGCTGGACTAGAGAATGATGGATGCAGGATTTGTTTTCAGGCACTTCGATAGCTGTTGGAGTGGCTACAATTAGTGTCAGTTCTGTCACAAAGGTTTCTAGATGGGGAGAAAACAAATTTAGCCATCATTTTAGAATAGTTGGTGTCTCCCTTAGCTACAGGTGGGCACTACAGTATTGCAGACCAAGATTTGAAGTCTTACATCTGAACAGTACTTTCTGATTAGATACAAAATCATCAATGAGAAATAATTGTCTAAATAACGTTTTATATGGACTTAAGCTTAATGTCTGGGAAGTGTAATCCCTTGAACACTTAAAGAAATAGACTGATTATACTTTCCTTTTGGGTGTTTAAGACCATACAGTTGGCCCAAATAAACCAATTTATTTTTACTCTTCAGGTCGTTTGAGGATCTGTTCTTCAGGGGCTCACATGGGCTTGGGAGGAGCTCCTGGCTCCTTTCTTTTACCAGTTCCATCTACGTGACAATAAGTCAAAAGTCCTGCTTGACAGTGGATGGCTTCACTTGGAAGCAGGGAGGAAATGTTTCTTCTGTGTTGACCCTCTGCTTTGTAGACTAGACACTGGTTCAAGTCCATATTGTGGGGTATCCATGGCCTCCCTGAACAAGAGGACCGTTGACTCACCACAGTTACTGGATATTTTGAGTGATGCTCCATAGTCTCTGAAGGAAAATGCCTCTCAGACCCCATCCCTATCCTCTAAGAAAAAAAAAAAACTGCCTTCCACCTGACACTGAAAATCCCCTTCATTGTTCAAACCCTTTCCTGGTTTCTGTTTACCATTTCAATGGGAATGGTCTGGAGCAGAAAAGAAAAAAACGTTCTGAGCTAGCCAATGACAGTATACTTGGTACATCTGTGTATGGTCTCTATGGGAATGATCTGGGGCCAAAGAGAGAGGACGCTCTGCCCCAGGTGAGACAGACAATAACTGTATAGGTAAAGTCTCTGGAAATCAGCCCTAGATTGTTCCTTTCTTGACTATTCTGTGTATAGTTTCTATGGAAACCCCCGGCTTTGTGGTTTTTGTGGTTTTTCTGCTTAAAAGCTCCGTGATTTCACTGTTTGGGGTCGCAGGGCAGCTCCCGAGACTATCTGCGTCCCCAACCTGTTGGCCTCAATAAAGCGCCCCTTTTTACTGAAACTCAGTGTCCGAGTGGTCAATGTAGGGAATTTTACGGACCCATAACAGTCCCCTGGAACTTAGTCGACCTTGAAGGGCAAGGAGCAAAAACTACCCTTTAAGTCCCTCTGACTCAATTAATATAGGCCTCAAAGTACAGCTGTTAAACATCCAAGAAGGTTAGTTCCACCAGTCTGGTACTTTTAATTACCATGTGCTATGTAGATAGAGCTCAGGCGAATACCAAACGTTCTCAGATGAACTTTGACTAGACATATATTTTGTTCCTTGAACTACATGACTAAACTATGACCTTGGAAATTTCGATTATGTGTATATTATTTTTGTCTCACCCTTTACAAGGCATATCCCCTTATATCCATGTTCAGCATGGAAGAAGCCAGAGCAGTCTGGATGGTGTGATAAGAATAGGAGGTAGGACTTAGCTAGGCAGTTAGGGTAAAAAGACCCCAAAGAAAAGTAGCCAGTTTCTTGGCTGAAAGTCAAAATGTCCTTGGGCCTCTTAGCAACATACTCTGTTCTAAAGGCCAAAAACGTCAAAAGTATTTGGGAGCTCTTATATAGTCCCTAAAAACATAAAAATAGATAAATGAAAGAAAAAAGAAAAGAAAAGAAAAAGTGATGGGGAGGTATGGGAGGAGTTGGAAGGGAGGAAGTGGGGATGGATTTGATCACCTTATATACATGTATGAAATTCTCAATAATTTTTTTTGAAAATTAAATATTTTTATTTATTTTTTACACCCGCTTCCCAGATAGCACCCTCCCATAGCCTCCCTCCCCCCACTAGAGCCCTTATACTCTGATATCCCTGCTACTGTCTGCTGTGTTGTCGGCACCCCCAGCCATTCCCCACTACTTGCCCTTCTGGTGAATCTAGTCAGCCTATCTAGAGGTCTTTGTTTTAGGAGGATCAGCTGTTCCTCATCTAGCAGTAATCAATAAATTTTTTAAAGTTAAAAAAATTGAAAAAAAATTCCTGTAAAAAACCCAGAACCTGGATTTCTAATACAACCCTAACAATACAGCACTCTTCCTAAAGGGTCTTTCTGCAGTCTAGGCTAACCTTAGACTCAAGATCCCTTCTCCAGCCTCAGCCTCCAGAGTGCTAGGTTTATAGGTGAGCACCATGGTACCCAGCTAGGGGAAGCTTTTGAAATATGTGAGGTCACTTTTGACTATGTCCTGATTTTTGCTATCTTGTGCCTACTCTCTAAGACAAACAGGTTCTGTTCTTTCTGTTACTTAAAGACCATCAAAGAGCATAGAGCTGGTCTCTGTTGAAAACCAAGATAAAACAAAACAAAACAAAAAAAGAGTGGGGGACATTTACAGCTGAGCTGGAAAGTCCACACCCAAACGTAGATCCTGTGACCTCCCAACAGCCACAAAATATTTTAGTCTCCACAATAATTTAGAATGAAGTCTATGATGATAGCAGTGTTTTGACAGGAACAAAATTACTGACAGAGACTATTTAATTTTTCTGAAGTGTCATGTATTTTCTGGAACTATGGTCATTTACTATAATAAGGAGCTACTTCGAAATAGAAATTTGAAAAGGAAACCCATAGCAAGAGCAAGTAAATGAGCCTGAAGAGCCACTCAAAATAATAATTTGTGTCACCTTTTTATTTGGTTTCCAAAAAAACTATTATAGCACCTTCTGATAAGTAATTTTACTCAAACTTTATCTGTCATTATGAGGATTTCAGAATAAATAAAATTTCATAATTCGTGTTATTGAATGATGATTTCTCCCTTTTAAAGAAGTGTTATTAAAAACAAAGATTTTTC
>NW_008355642.1:5624303-5633835 GCF_000622305.1 Nannospalax galili | reverse complement strand
TAAATATTTTTATTGAGTTTCCGTGCATTTCATATAATACATCTTAATATCATTTAGACCCCTTCCTCCCTCCCCTCCCCCAACCCCTCCCACCAGATTTCAGGTATTCTGTCGTATATGTTAAGTCCTATCTGGTTAAGCATTTCTATCTAGGTGTCCCTTGATGCAAGTTGTTTCACTGGAGTCTGGTCAGCCTATCTAGAGTCACTACCTTAAAGAAGATCTACTCTCATTCCACAGTAATCACCCTCCCTCCCCTCCCCCAACCCCTCCCACCAGATTTCAGGTATTCTGTTGTATATGTTAAGTCCTATCTGGTTAAGCATTTCTATCTAGGTGTCCCTTGATGCAAGTTGTTTCACTGGAGTCTGGTCAGCCTATCTAGAGTCACTACCTTAAAGAAGATCTACTCTCATTCCACAGTAATCATTTACCAATAGTTCCTTGACAAGGGTTGGGGCCTGCTGCCCATTTCCCCCATTCTATACTGGGTTTTTGTCTGATTGAGTCAGCATAGGTCTTGTACATGCTGTCAGCATTATTGCAAGTTCATATGAACAAGTTTCCAGAGGCCTGAAAGCCCATTTCCTTATGCTTATTCACCAAAAATGGCTCTTACAATCTTGCTGTCCCCACTTCCACAATGGTCCCTGAGCTTTAGATGGGTGATGTTTAATGTAGGCATCTTATCCAGTGACATGCACTCTGAAATATCTTATTCTCTAAAAGTTAGCCAGTTGTGGCCTTCTATGTGCATCACACTCTGTTGTATGAAGAAGCTTCACTGCTGAGAGTTGAGAGATGCATTAGTTTTCTATCTGCCCTTGTTCTGCTATGTTCCATGAGCCTTAGGTGTAGAGGTTCAACTGCAGTGGTGGCTCACACCTTTAATCCCAGCACTTGGGAGGCAGAGGCAGGCAGATCTCTGTGAGTTCCAGACAAGCCTGGTCTACATAATGAGTTCCAGGACAGCTGGGGTTACAGGGAGACCCTGTCTCAAAAAGACCAAAAAAAAAAAAAAAGCCAGAGGTAAATGTATTAACTCAAAAACCCCCTGAAAAATACACATACAATATCTGATCATCAGTGTCAGACAGGAGAAACCTCCCTTTGAATTGTTGGTCAGAGTAGTCCAAGAGACTCCCCAAAATAACAGAGGTTATTGCCACACCTTTAATTACTTCTCACTACTTGAATGTAAAACCCTACTGATGAAGATAGGGCGTACTTTGGACACAGGACTTGGAACAATGGAGCTGGAACTGACCAGGAAACCTTCTCCATGAAGACAAGCTCTTGTGGTTCTAGAGGATACTATGCAACCTGTTAAGGGAGAAAAATCAATCAACGGTCCAGTCCAGCTCTAAAGCTTAATAACCACAATGACTGGCACTGCAAATTACTTCTATTGGTACAGTGGTGGCACCATTATCTAATTGGACTTAAAGTCTTCTCAGTTTGTTGGGGACTCATGGGTGGCACTGTAAATATCCAAATACATACAGCTGGAGAGGTCAAGGATCCTAGAGAAAACTTTATCTCTGTCATATCTCTAGACAAATGAAATTTCTTACTGTATGACAATATGTATTGTATGACAATATGTACTGTATGGCAAATGTGCTGTAGACCAATAACCAAATGAGATTCGTTTGCAACAGATGGAGGTTATTACAGAGTTACACAACTCATCACACACACACACATCTCTCATGTCTGAGAGATGCCCAACCCTAAGAGACACATCTACAGTGGAACCTCTACACCTAAGGCTCATAGAACATAGTGGAACAGGGGGTGGAGAGAATACAAGTGCATCCCTCAACTTTCACCAGTGAAGCTTCCTCATGCAATATATTTTTATTCTTATGACAGTAATTTCTTCTTCTTTAGGGCAATAAGAATATTCAGTTGAGTTTCTCAATTTTTAACTAATGTGCTAATACAATGTACATATTAAGAGAATCAGTGCAATATTTTGGTATGTACAAAAAGCATGCATGCACTGATAGAATCCAGCCACCCTTTGTCCTCCCTCCCTTCCCCCAACCCCTCCAGCCTCTAGTAATCACTATCATACAGTTTGTCTTTTTATTATTCTTGGCCAATTTCATACATGTAAACAATGACTTTTGGTCACTTTCATAATCCCATTAGCCTCTTATTCTCCTCCCTCTCTTGCCAAAAGTCTTCTTCCCAACAATTCTGGCTCCTACTTTCATATTGTTTTTTGTGGTCCATTGAGTTTAATTATGATTTTTTTCGTGAATTAGAGTGGAGAGTTGTTTCCAGAGCATTGGTGATTTATCAAAACACCGTGTCTCTGGTCACATCTTTAATCCCAGCACTCAGGAGGCAGAGGCAGGAAGATTTCTGTGAGATAAAGGCCAGCCTGGGATGGTCTACATAGCAAGTTCCAGGCCACCTGGGGCTACAGGGAGAGCATGCTTCAAATAATTACATAATTAAAAAATAAATCAAAAACAAAAAAAAAAACAAACCAAAACCCCTCAAATTTGCTATATCACTGAAGAAAACGACCGACTTTCTCCAGCAGCAACTAACTTAGCAATAGTTCCTCAGAGAGAGCTGGGACCTCATAGGCCCCTTCAACCATCCATAATAGAATGTTGATTATCTTTATAGTGTTCAGGTCTTTTGCAGACAACCACCCTCGCTGGAAGTTCCTGAGTGCAACAGCCTTGTTATGTCCAGAGGACATCATTTCCCAGGACTCCTTCCTATCTTCTGGTTTTTGTATTTTTTTGTCCTCTCTTCCAAAATGGTCCCTGACCTTTGGAGGGGGTGATATAGATGTCCTGTTTAGGACAAAATACTTGCAGTGAATTACCTTTTGTACAATGACCAGGTATGAGCCTCTGCATCAACTCCATCCTACTGCAAACAGAATCTTTTCTAGGCTTTTGGTGGGAGGCAAGAAGGAAAGAGACTGTAATCAGGCCTGAAATTGCCCCAGGTTTAGGTATATATGTGTATGAAATTGTTAATGGAGTTTTAAAAAGACAAATAAATAAAATGAAAATGGATAAATAGTCCGCAGTATATAAGTTTTATTATTATTATTATTTTTAGTTTCCACATATATGAGAGAACGTGAAGCTTTTTTTGCCTTTTTGTGTCTGGCTTATTTCACTTAACATAATATGCTCTGCTTCCATTTATTTTGCTATAAATAACAGAATTTCATTTTTCTTTTTGTTTTTTGGGGGGTTTTGTTTTTGTTTTGGAAACTCAAGAATAATTTTATTAGAGTTTAATAGAAAAACACCCTAGGGGAGTCAAAATGTAAATCTCAGCAACTGCCTGAAGGAAGAGAATAGAGGAGAGATAGGGAATAAAGCTATGCAGTTTAAGCCAACATGGAGGCCAGACACATGGAGCATAAGCTGCCACATGGTGTAGAAATGAGATTTCAAGAAAGAGTAAGGAAACTCAAAATGTTGGGAAAGGACAAAGTGTTCCAGCATGTATATTACATATTTTCCTTACCTGCTCATTTATTGGTTGACATTTAATCTATTCTCACACCTTAACTACTGTTAATAGTTCCACAATAAGTATGGTTATTACGAGTGCCTTTTTTATTCTCTTGGGGCTTGTATTAGTTACTTTTCTGTTGCTGTGATAAAATACAACCAAGGCAATTTATGGAAGGACGAGTTTTATTCTGCTTACAATTCCAGAAGGAGAGTCCATAATGGCAGGGGAGGCATGATGACAGGACATGGTCAGAGCAGAAAGCAAAGTGCCCACCTCTTCAAGTAGGCACAGGAAACGGAGCAAACCTGAAGATATGACAAGGCTTAAGAACTCTCAAATCCCGCTCCCAGTGGCTTCCTTCCTCCAGCATGGCCACACCTCCTAAAGGTTCTATGACCCTTTCTAAAAAATGTCATGAACTGGGGACCAAGTGTCCAATATTTGGAGTCTACGGGGGACCCTCATTCAAACCACCACAGGGCTTTAATACAGATATTGTCCACTCATTTATAATCCTAACCCCAATCCTTTCCTCTGCATGGCTTGGTCATGGTTAATTTTATTTAATTCTTAATTTTATTCTGCTATTTATTATTGAATTTTCATTTGATTCCATTTTAAAATGTTCATATAGCCAATGAAATTGTTTCTTTTACTGAGCATATTAACCACCATTATTTTAAAGGCCATGTCTGATAACCCCAACTTCACAATATACATCTGTTTCTATTGTTATTTACTTGCTTTTTGGTCATATGGCCCTGCTTCCTGGCATGCCTGATCATTTTTTATTGGACTGTAGACATTGTATGGAAAACTGCAGTGTCTCTTGATGCTCCTATCTTTTTCAAAGGAAGATCGAGTGTATTTAATCTATTTCCTACACAGCAGACAGAATAGAGAAGGCTCCCAACTCCGCATATGTGCAGCCAGCTTATTGCCAGTTTGTGGTTGCTTATATGACTGTTTAGAGAATTGGGCATACATAATTTTGCTTTTTCATAAATGTGGTATTGCTAAATAGGTGTAGTTTTCTAGCATTTTAGCCGCTTTTTTTTTTAAAGTTTTTTAGTGTTTTATTTTTGTTTTGTTCTGTACTGTTGGTTGCTTGGTGTGGTCTTTTTGTTTGTTTTTTGAGACACTGTCTCATTATGTAGCTCTGGCTTTCCTGGAACTTGCTATGTAGACTACGATCGACTTGAGCTTACAGAGATCCACCTTGCCTCTGGCTTCTGAGTATTGGACTTAATGGCACAGGCTATAATGTTTGGATATTTTAATGTGTTTTAAAAATTCATACCCTGAACAAGCCTGGATTAAAAGTTAGCTAATGTCTCAAGAGAAAATTTTTTACAAAATTTGTCACTAGATTATACACACACACACACACGTGTGCACACACACACATACACACAACTTATCAGACCAATTGGATTCTTACCTTATCTCTGTCTTTTAAATTATGAAATAACTTTTGCTGGCTATTTGTTCTTTAGAATTTATATATAAATGTTTTATATAGTAGTATCTACAAAGAGGCAAACAAACCAATTCATAGATCTAGTAGGTACACTGTGATTTAAATTTTGTAGCAACCTTGGGAGGTAGATGTTCCACTACCTTACCTCTTTAAAAGAAGGAAAGTATTTTGGAGAATTTAAGGAGCTTAGTCAAGATCAACTCTAAGTGAAAAAAATAAGAATCCAAATTTGCAATACTGCAACAAAAATCTAGTTTTCCATTTATGGTAGTGAAGCTAGAAATAAACTGTACATAAAACACACATGCTGTTATCAGTGCCTGTCTTCTGCAATCTGGTGGGAAGATGAAAGATACCCAACCAAAGAGAAATGACAAGCTGTAACCTCTTATCATTGTTGAAAGCATACAATACACTGACAGAGAAGAAGGCTGTATTAAATTATTTCAGGAGCCGAAGGGTATCCCCAAAGAAACTGGCTCTTCCAGAAACCTTTCAAGTTCGAGAGGAGTAGCGTATTTTTAGGCATGTGTCAGATGTTTAAGCACTAGCACAGGCTAATATGAACTACCTAGGCTATTCAAGATATAAACCATTGGGAGTTCTATTTAAGATATAAAATCATATGCTGAAGATGGTGGCACTCATCTTTAATCCCAACCCTTAGGAGGCTGAGGCAGGCAGCTCTCTGTGACATTGAGGTTAGCCAGATCTACAAAGTGAGTTCCAGGTGGGTTGGGACAAGGGAGACCCTGTCAAACAAAAGATATAAAATCATTTGGAGTTCTATTTAAGATATGAAAACATTTGGAATTCTAAAAATTGGCAAGTATTTGAGGTCCACACTATATAAAAGATCACCAAACTTATGTAAGCAACTTAATCACATCAAGGGTGTCCAAGCATTCAAAGGACACATTGTTCAGGAATAGTATACTTTATACATGATGCATCTTATATTACAGGGCTCACGAGATGACTTTGTGGGTGTAGGTAAAGTGTTTATTGTGCAAGCAATAAAACATGAGGATCGAGTTCATATCGGCAGCACCAAGGTAAAAAGCCTGGGGTGGCAGCATCCCTCTTATAACCTTAGTGCTGTAGGAGGAGACTCAATGCAAGTGGATCTTAGATGTTTCTAAAGAGCCAGTTAAGCCAAATCGGTGAGCATCAGGCTAAGTGAGAGACCCTGTCTCAAAAAAATGAGGTACAGAATGATAGAGGATGGCACCCGACATTGACCTCTGATTTCCATAGGTGGACCATGCATTCATGTGCACGCACGTATGCACACACACACACACACACACGCATGCATGCATATGCGCATACATATGTACACATTTATAAATAGTAAATAAATAACTAAAGCCCAACCACACCCCTTCAAAAATAATGTCAGCACCTCAACTATAAATACTGTGTTGTAATCGATTTGTATCTGCCAGCATTATATCTAAACCTACACATCTCATAGTTTTATAGAAAAACTTGGTAGTTATCATGGAAAAATATCATTACAATACCACATTTCTTTATAAAGGACCAGTCCTCACTTTTCAGTCACAGTAATTTTTCAGACTTGTATTTTCTTAAAGGTTATTAACTAAAATTGCTAAATAAGATAGAAATATCATTTTGCTCTTGCACTGAAAAGTCTGACTGTCACTAGGGCATTCTACTGTGATTATCCCACAATTCATTTATTTTTCTATCATGAATATGTGTGCTATTTCCAATTAAGAGTGATTATGAATAATAACATTATGAATATTCTTTCATGAGTCTACTAAAGTAGCTATTTAAGTTTCTCTGAGCCAAGAATCACTTACTTTGAGAGGGTTGTTCATCACAGTGATTGAAAGGACCAATTAGTATTTATATTCAGAGTGTTGTGGCCAGGGATGTTCAACCTAATATAATGCATGGTGCCTTCTAATATAAGGAAAAATCATTTGTACATGAGAAATTAATATCATTATCTACTTGGACAAACAATGCTTGGGTATACACATGTATTAAAAGTTATGTGTAATAAGGTTACCAGTTGAATGTGAAATGTGTTGCAATGTGAAACTAGATGCTCATGTGTGAACACTTGTTCTCCAGCTGGTGACAGTATTTGGGGAAATTGTGAAAACTTTGAGACAAAGGGCCTAACTGGCTGACCTAAGCCACTTCAGGTGATCTTGAATGGTTGTAACTTGAACCCATTCCCAATCTAAAATTTCTGTCATAATATGAGCAGCAGCTGCAGATTCCCACCACCATGGATCAAGCTGTTCTAGCCATCATGCCTTCTCTACTATGATGGACTTTATCATTTAACCTGTGAACCGAATATCTCTCTTCCTTTATTTCTCTCAGCTATTCTATGACCCTGATGAGAAAAGTAACTAATACACTACATGTCCAATGTTGCAACTAGTTGAAATAGTTTATATTGCCATTAGCAGTTTATTGATCCATATAATTTTTGTTAGTCTAGCAGATGTATAATTCTTTTTTCAACTACTTTTGTCTACTTGAAGTTTCTAGGGAAGGATGCATAAGTACTATTGTTGAAACTGCTTTACTGCAAGTAAGTCCCCAAATCAGTAGAACCCTCTTCAAGATAAGCTGTTGAATGTGTAGTGATGTCTCCAATGATGAGGTTCAAAATCATAAGCTGAAAATGTTGAAGAGTCAATGAGTAAAATTGAGTCAATGAGTAAAAAAAGAAAAAGAAAAGTAAAATGAGTAAATAGAGTCAACGAGTAAAATGAGGAAAAGAAAAGAAGTGTACCATATTGGGAGGAGGATACCCAAACTATCCAATGCAGGAGAATGCAATCCATAGTAATAAGCATGTATACATCCTTGAGACTGATCTGTATTTTATTTTATTTTGTTATTTATTTATTTATTGTTTTATTGAGCTTTTAAAATTTCATATATTTCCCACTCAAATCCAGATCCCCTTCCCCCATCCATGCTTCCCTCTATTCCCCCCACTGCACCCTATGCACTCTGCCATACATGCTGAGTCCTATTCATTCAGCTGTTTGTACCCAAATGCCTTTCACTGTAAATGTGCCCACTGGAGTCTGGTCAGCCCATCCAGTGGTCGTATGTAAGTCATACTCTCCCTCACCCAGCAGCAATCAGTCTCAAATAGTTCTCAACCTAGTGCTGTCCCACCACCTATCTCTCACCTCCCCTTTGGGCCCTTGTTTAATTGAGCTGACATGGGTCCCACACTCGATGCCACTGCTTGCCACAAGAACAAGCCTATATCTTTCCTTAATTTAGGGAAGTTTTCTTCTATGATCTTGTTGAAGATCTGTTCGCTGCCATTGGTTTGAGTTTCTTCTCCTTCCTGTAGGCCTATACTATGGAGATTTGGTCATTTCATGTTGTCCCACATTTCCTGAGTATTCCATTCTTGTGGTGTTTTTTGAATTTTGCATAGGCTTTGCTTAAGGAGTACAGATCTTCAACTTTATCCTCCAGTCTTAATATTCTGTTTTCCATTTCATTCATTCTGCTTGTGAGACTTTCTCCTGTTGTTTCTAATTGGTTTATTGAGTCTTTCAGTCCCATGTTCATTTCCATTTGGGTTTTCTTCACTATTTCTATCTCTTTAGTTAATTTGCTTTTCAAGATATGAATTGTTTTTGATATTTCATTAAGCTTTGGCTTCTGTCAAAAGTTGATGACTATTCTTTGAGTTGTCTGTGTGTTATTGAAGTTCTTTGATCATGTTTATGATTGTTCTTTTAAATTCTGCATCCTGGGTTTCTACATGGTGGTTCTCAATGCTGTGCACTTCTGTAGAACTCAAGGGTTTTGTTGGGGACATATTTTCCTGGTTTTTCATATTGCTTATGTTTTTGCATTGCCATTTGGACTTATGGATGTTCCTTGTTGGTTATGTGTTCAACAGGAACTTCATTCTGTTTTGTTTAATTTTGGTTCTGTTAATATTGTTTATGTAGCTTAGTTACTTTTTGCTTATGTATGGAAGACAAATTGGTGGATATTTCAAGTTCTTGTTGGGTAATAGACTGGTCAGAGTCCTAACTGAGCAAGTATGTCTGCCTGACCCAGAGGCTGGGAGGTTGGTGGTGAGGGGACTTCCTGGGTGAGGATTTAGGGTTCTACAGTAAAGTATTTAGTTAATCTGGTTTGGGAAGCTACACCTGGGATTTGAGGTGAAAGAATTGGAGCCTGCCTTAAGAGAGGCTGGCAGGGTTCGGGGTCGGGGTGGATGAGAAAAGCGGGGTAGCTAGTCCTCCTGAGATGAAGGAATTGGAGCCCGCCTGTGAGAGAGGCCTGCAGGGGATAGGGTTGAGGTGAATAAGAGAAATGGGGTAGAGAGGAAGTGAGCTGGAATTGACTTACTGGAGTCCTGGCTGAGCAGGTCTGTCTGCCTGATCCAGACAGAGGCTGGGAAGTCCTGATTTGTATTTTTAAAAGTCTAAATCATTTCATTTAAATAATTATTATTTGAGTTATACTATTTTAAAAATAGAGAGTGAATTTTAGAAATCATTTTTCTCTAATTATAAA
>NW_008355642.1:5612855-5623903 GCF_000622305.1 Nannospalax galili | reverse complement strand
TTTCCATCTCAAGAACAAATAAATAGATAAATAAATTTTAGGAAAAAAAGGAAGAAAAACAAAGGAAAAATGTAATTTCAAAGCTCCCAGCAGAGAACTTTCAGGCTCCAGTGGTTTCACATACTAAATGTTTAAAGAAAAATTAACACTAATTCTAAGACACCGCTTTTAGAAAATAAGAGAAGTCCTATTAACTATTTCATGAAGCCACTATCATCACAATACCAACACCAGACAATATAAAACAGAAGCAAATTACAGCCCACGATCCCTGATGTAAGTAGACACAAAACTTTTCCAGGAATCCTCAGCAAACCAAAATCAGCAATGTACACAAATAATTATAAAACAGGATCAAGTGATATTCATTATAGATATGGAAGACTTGTTCAATATTTGGAAAACATTCAAAGTTATGCATCATATAAATGACCTAAAGAGAAAATGTGTAATCATCTTGTTTGATATAGAAAATGTGTTCCACAAAACGGAACATCCAGCCATGGTTTTTTTTCAATTAAGATTTTTTGAAAAAGCAAACTGCGAACAGAATGATGCTGCCTCAAC
Organism: Nannospalax galili; assembly: GCF_000622305.1. Classification (NCBI taxonomy): domain Eukaryota; kingdom Metazoa; phylum Chordata; class Mammalia; order Rodentia; family Spalacidae; genus Nannospalax; species Nannospalax galili. The sequence continues at coordinate 5,623,336 of NW_008355642.1, read as the reverse complement.
TTCATAATGAACATCTTTTTAAATATAATTTGCATTACTTTAAAGTTTTATCAAATTTATATTCGTTGTCACTTTTGTACATGTATAATGTGCAAATGTTCTTTGAAAATTTCATATATGTATAATGTACAACAGTATACCCTGATTATTATAACCCCCACAATCTTCCTCCAACCCTTATTACATCCTCTCTTCCATACAAGTCCCCCTTCCACTTTCATGCTTCCCTCTGTGCATTTCTGTGTCGTCACTTCCTCTTCTTACAAGGACTGAGATTCACTGAGTTTAACCAGGATCGTCTGTGTGACCATGGGTTTGAAACTATCCATTGGAGCTTAATGGGCTCCTCAATGAGTACACAACTGAAGACAATGACTGTCCCTCTCCCGGAATCCATCAGTAGCCAAAAGTTCAGTAGGGAGGGGTAGGGCCCTGTGAGCTCCCCCCCATCGATGGCTATTTATAGGCCCAGTCATGTGTAGACTCTTTGCACATAGCCACAGATTCTGTGGAGTCATGGCTACACTGGCTATTCCAGTGGACAGAAGACAGCATTTCACAGCCCTTATCCTTATCTTCTTATTCTTACAGTCTTTCCTCGCCTTCTTCCTCAGTATTCCCTGAGCCTTAGATGGGGTGCCATGTGCCCTGGTTACAGCTGAACACTAAATCATCACCTGTTCTCAGCACCTTGAGGAGCCATGTGTCTATGCACACACCACTGTTCATTGCAAAGGGGAAGCTTTTCTCATTAAAGTTGAGAAGAGCATGTGTTTATAAGTATAAACAGAAATGTTTATAAGGCAGCCTGACATAGTGAGAGTTTAGCTAAACAATAGTATTAACATTGCCCCTGGGGCCCAAGATCTCCTCAGTCATGTTTTCTATCAGGCTTACAGTCAGATATGAATTCCCTTTTGTGGAGCCAGCCACAAATCTAATTACAGATTGGCTAATTACCACCATAACAATCATGCCACTATTGCACCAGTGCCTTGAAGGTTGATATGGTAGATAACAGGATTCACAACTCAGTAAGACCATTGATGTCTTTTCTCACCCACTAGCCTGTAAAGCATTTTCAAGCACCATAAAAATTATCCCACAGGGAGGAAAGAAGTTTCCAGCTCAGTTCCCGCTTCATTCTTCTACATCCTGCAACTGAGGTGTGTAGTGGCTTCAGCAATAGAGTCTTATCAATCAGTTCTAGTGGGCAAACAAAGATAGTGTCAAGAGCCTTATTGCTTGGGGGAAACTTCCTAACTCATAAGAAGGTATCTCACAGTTGTCACTGGGATTTTTGTTGTTTTTGTTTAGTAATCCTTGCTTCTTAGGATAAGCATTATCCAGATATAAAGATATCTCTATCCAGTAAAGCTCACTTTCTTTCTTTCTTTCTTTCTTTCTTTCTTTCTCTTTCTCTTTCTTTTTCTCTCTCATATTTTAAATTGACTTACAAAATAATAAGTTTCCATGTGGCTTTTTCATACATAATTAGTTTTAGTTAACCTTCCCTCCTCACTTATCTCCCCCATCCCCCAACCTTTTTTCCCTTTATCTTTATAACCCCCAAATTCCCCTTTTCTATTTTCAAATGTTGTATTATTTCTCCTCTCTTAAGGCATCCCTCTCCCCATTGGCCCTTTTTCTAGTTTCCTCGCTTCCTCAGGTACTTCAAGTTAAACATAAAAATCTAAAGAGTTGAAGTTAGGCTATGCATATGAATTGAACATGTAGCATTTATTCTTCTGAACCTGGGTTATCTTATTCAGTAATTAGTTTTTGTAATTTCATCCACTTACCTGAAAACTCCTTATTCCATTTTTCTTTACTGCTGAATAAAATTCTATTATATATATGTGTATATATAATATTTTCATTATTCATCAGTTGATGTCCATCTAGGTTGATTCCAGTTCTTAGCTATTGTAAATAGAGCATCAATGAATATAGTTGAGAAAGTATCTCTGAAATAGGATATAGAGTATCTTGGGTATATGACTAGGAGTGGAACAGCTGGGTCAAACTGTGGTTCTATTTCTAGCTTTTTAGGAACTTCCACACTGATTTCCATAGTGTCTGCCCCAGTTTACACTCTCACTAATAGTAAATATTGGTTCTTCTTTCTCCAAAGACTCACCAGCATTTGTTCTAACTTGGTTTCTTTTTTAAAAAAATTATTATTTAGATTATTTTATGTGTATGAGTGTATCGCCTTCATGTGTGCAAGTGTGCCTGTATCATGCAATGCCTGTGGAGGTCAAAAGAGGGTATTGAATGCCCTAGAACTAGAGTTACAGATGGTTGTTAGCCACCATGTGGCTACTGGGAATCTAACCTGGGTCCTCTGCAGGAACAGCTGTGTTCTTAACCACTGAGATGTCTCTCCAACCTCTTAGACTTCTTAAATTTTTTTTATTTATTATTTTAATATTATTTTTATTTATTTATGTGTATGAGTGTATTGCTTGCATGTATGTAAGCGCACTTGATTATGAAATGCATGGGGAGGTCAGAAGAGGGCTTTGGATCCCCTGGAACTGGAGTTACAGATGGTTGTTAGCCATCATGTGGGTGCTGGGAACCGAGCCTGGATCCTCTTCAAAAACAGCCAGTGCTCTTAAATGCTGAGCCATCTCTCCAACCTATAAATCAATTTCTTAATGATAGCCATTCTATCTGGTATGGGAAGAAAAGTCAATGTGGCTTTAATTTGCATTTTTCTGGGGGCTAATGAAATTGAACATTTTACAATGATTTATAATGCATTTGTATTTCTTCTTTTGATAATTCTATGCACTGATGATAGTTTTCTGGCTGGAGAGATGGCTCATTGGTTAAGATTACTGACTAGGGGCTGGAGAGATGGCTCAGCGGTTAAGAACACTGACTGTTCTTACAGAAGACCCGGGTTCGAATCCAGCACCCACATGGCAGCTAACAACTGTCTGTAACTCCAGTTCCAGGGGACCTGATGGACTCTTTTGTCCTCCATGGGCATTGCATGACAGGGGTGCACTTACTTACGTGCAAGCAATACACGCATACACCTAATATAAAAATTGAAAAAGAAAAGATTACTGACTACTCTTCCAGAGGATTGTGGCTTCCATGAACATGGTGCAGTTACATTCATGCAAACAAAGTACTCATACACATAAAATAATAAAAATAAAGAAAGACTTTAAAGAATTTTTATTCTAATCTAAAGCCCATTTTTCGATTGGGTTGTTTGGAGCTTTTGATGTTCAGTTTTTTGGGTTATTTGTGTATTCTAGACCTAATCCTTTCTTGGAAATTTAGCTGCTGTTTTATTTAGAAAAAAAAATTGGAAATGTGTTCATTAGGGAGTGTGTGTGTGTATGGGGTGTGTGTGTGTGTGTGTGTGTGTGTGTGTGTGTGTGTCCTTATCTAGTTTTGGCATTAAAGAAATACTGGTTTTGTGAAAAGTGGAAGTGTTCCTTTCTTTTCTATTTTATGGACTAATTTGTGGAATACTGGTGTTCTTTAAAAGTTTAGTAGAATTATGCAGTGAATACATCTGCACTGGACTCTTTTTTGTTAGTATAGTTTTTAATTAATGCTTCAATCACATTCCAGGTTATAGGTCTATTTATATTATTTATTTCATCTTGGTTTAATTTGGGTAGGTCATAAACATCTAGAAATTCATCTAATTCATGAAGATTTTCTAATTTACGGAACATATATTTTTAAAGGTATGTCCTTGTTGGGAAACCCTGCTGTTAGGGTTGTAGTTCTCCATGTCCGGATATCCCTAAGGGGCTCGGCGCCAAATGGAAGGACTCCCCTTTTCAGCAGGGGGCCTCCTGCTCTCTTCCTGGCTTACCTGGAAAGTGCCACCAAGCACGGATGCCTGACCTTATCTGGAACATGACCTTTGGCGTAGTTACCTAGAGTAAAAACTACCCCCATGTATTTTCTATATGATAATTACTATGAGCACCTATCAGCTGAGGCTTTGGCTACTGCCTCCACACTATAATTTCTCTAGTCCTCCCACTGAATAAATGGAGCTGTTTCATGGAATCTGGAGCTGTATCACTGCTGTTTCACTGCACCTGGGACCAGCCTCCCCGGAAGGACTTTCTTCTGTCAGTGCTCACTGGCCGTCCTGACCCCGTTTGTCGCTTCTGCTCCCCCTGCCCTCATGGACCGGTGGCCAATGACCCGCGAAGAAAGGGAGAGAACCCCGCATGTCCTCATTCATGTTTTTCTGAATTTCATTGATATCAGTTGTGATACCTTTTTCATCTCTAATTTTATTAATTAAGTTCTTCTTTCTGTTTCTTTTAATTTGCTAAGGGTTTATCAATCTTGTTTATATTTGCAAAGGGCTGAGTCCTTGTTTTATTGATTCCTTCTATTATTTCTTTTTTGATTTCTATTTATTAACTTCACCTCTGATCTTGAGTATTTCTTCCCATATACTGATTTAAGGCATGATGTGTTCTTGTTTTCCCAAGGAATTTGGTGTATCTTTAAGTTATTTATTTGGGTTCTCTGATTGCTTTTATTAATGTGTGCTGTAAACTTTCCTCTTAGGACTGCCATCATTGTATCCTATAGATTTTGATATGTTGTGTTTTCATTTTCATTCAATTCTAGCAATTATTTAATTCCCTTTTTTCTTTTTTTCTTTTTTATTATTTTTATTTTATGAGTTTATGTGTATGAGTGCTATGCCTGCATGTAGGTAAGTGCACCCGTGTTGTGCAATGCCCGTGGAGGGCAGAAGATGCTGTTGGATCCCCTGGAACCAGAGTTAAGGACAGTTGTTAGCTGCCATGTGGTTGCTTGGATTTGAACCTGAGTCTTCTGCAAGAACAGTCAGTGTTCTTAAGCACTGAGCCATCTCTTCAGCCCCCAATTCCCTTTGTTCTTCAATCACCCATTCATCTTTCAATACGGTATTTTTCAATCTCCATCACTGTGTATATTTTCTATGGTTTCTATTGTTATTATCTAGATTTGTTATTTTTAGAAACTCATTTAGTTTTGTTTTCTGTGTATGAATGTATTGTCTGCATGTATGCAAGTCCACTTGTGTTATGGAATGCCCATGGAGATCAGAGAGGGCATTGGTTTCCCCTGTAACTGGAGTTACAGATGATTGTATGCAGCCATGTGGGTGCTGGGAATGGAACCCAGGTCCTCTGCAAGAGCAGTCAGTGCTCTTAACCCCTGAGCCGTCTCTCCAGCCCCCTAACTTTATTTTGTTGTTTTCAGATAAAATATAGGAATCTATGACAAATATTCTAAAGCCAAGAGATGAGTTCAATGGGTTTACAAAGTACAGTTTCATCAGATGAGAATAAGTCAATTGCATTTCTACATGTTGATATAAGCACATAGACAATGAGATTTAAACTGCAACTCCAGGGACCATGTAAAGGATCATGGTGTTGGGAAGGGAAGAAGGTCAAGAGAGGAAAAATGGTGGGAGTTGGGAGACATTGGGGGGAGGGTGGGTATAATGGGGGCACTGTGACTAGGAAGGGAGGGAGGAGGGAAGCCAGATGGGAGAAAAAAATTGGAGACAAGTGAATCTCGGGGGGTTAGGAAACATAAAGGGAAAAGTGATGCCCTAGAAACCCTATGAGAAATGCACGTAGAGTGTCTGAACATTAATGTATATGTATACCTGGGAGCTGCTTGGCATGGAATGCAGTGCCAGATAGAAGAGACCTCCATTAGAGGGTTGTACAAGCACTCATCAAAGAAGCTTCTTTTTGTAAGAGATGGAGGCTACTGCAGAGTTGCACATCTGGTCAGGCACAGAGAGCATATGTCTGGACGATGCCCAGTATTAGGTGACAGATCTTCAGTAGAATCTCTGCAACAAAGGCTCATGGAACATACCAGAACAAGAGGTAGAGAGAGGGCTAATGCACCCCTCAACTCTCAGCAGTGTGGCTTCCAAGTACATCAGAGTGTGCATCACACAGAAGGCCACAGCTCACCAAGTTTTGGAGAATATGAGACTGTAAAGTGTAAGATGGGACTCCTATATGAAACCTCACCCACCACTCTGGGACCACTGTGGAAGATGAGGCAGAAAGATTGTAAGAGCCATGGCTGGTTCATGAACACAGAGAGGTGGAGGCTTCCAGGCCACTGGAGGCTTGCTCATGTGAGCCTGTAGTGGTGGTGTTGAGCATGGGACACATGTCAGCTCAATTAAACAAGGGCCCAAAGGGGAAGTGAAAAATAGGTGGTGGGCCAGCATTCGATTGAGAACTACTTGAGGCTGATTGCTGCTGGATCAGGGAGAGTATGTCTTACATACAACCACCGGATGGACTGACTAGACTCCAGTGGACACATTTACAGTGAAAGACATTTGGGTACAAACAGCTGAATAAATAGGACTCAGCATGTATGGCAGAGTGCATAGGGTGCAGTGGGGGGCTATGGGGAGGCATGGATGGGGAGGGGATCTGGATTTGAGTGGGAAATGTATGAAATTTAAAAAGCTCAGTTAAAAATATTTAAAATAGAATAGACCATTTATATTTTCTAAAAAACCAAACTAGTTATAAATATAGGCCACAAATGACTCATTTACAATGAAAAATGCTGATGAAATAAAAAAATAAAAATGCAAGTCAATGAAGATTGTTGTGGTGTGAATCTGAAATGTCCTCATGTGCTTATATGTTTGACTATTTGATACATAATAGGTGGCACTTTGGGGGGAGATTGTGGTAACTTTGGACCACAGGGCCTAGGAAACAAGAGGAAGTAACTAGGGATGGGCCTGGAAGGTTATACCCACCTCTGCTTCTAGTCTAGTTTCCTCTGTTTTTGCCTGATGTAGTAATGACTAAGTAGCCTCTCTAAATAAATGATCATAAATTAATTTACGTAAAATAAAAAATTCCTAGAATGACATAAACAGTCTGACCTTGTCCATTTTCTTCTGCTGTAACAGAATTATTGAGACTGAGTATTTTATAAATAAAAGAAACTTATTTTTCATATTTCTAGAGGCTAGGATTTAAGTTGCTAGCATCTGGCAAGGGGCCTTCATGTTATGTTATTCCTTGACTGAAGACAAAAGGACAAGCGAGATATATATTCCCAAGACAATGATCAATCTGTTCATGAAGACAGAGCTAGGAATTTAATCCTCTTACTATTTTTTTAATTTCAATTAAATTTAAAAATGAGATATGGAGGGAGGATACATTCAACCCATAGTACTGCCTAAGTTGACTCAAGGAGAAAGGAGAAAATCTGAATAGACCTATATAAAAAATAAAGCAACTGAGTTGATAAAACATTTTTCATGAAGAGAACCCCAGGCTCATATATATTTACTGGTAATTTATCCTAAGAACTTAAAGCTTTCACAAAGAACCACTGATATTTACCAATACATTGAAGGCAAAGATACATTTCTAAATAAACACAATAAGCTTAGTATTATGTTGATATGAAAACATCAGCAGAAAAGAGGGAGCTGGGAAAATAACTCATAGTGTAAGGGCACTTGCTGTGCAAGTACAAGAACCTAGGTTCAGATCCCAAGAACCCACAGGGGTGGTAAAATTCAGGGGTGGTTGCACATGCCTGAAATTGCAGTGCTGTTGGGGAAAGTCACAAGAGGATCACTGTCACTTGCTGGCTTCCAGTCCCGCCCATAAACGAAGAGCTCCAGTTTCAGTGAGAGACTATGTATCAAGAGAATAAAGGAGAAAGTCATAGAGAAGGAACAGCTGATGTACTATTCTAGCCTCTACACACTCATATACACCTGCATATACATATGTACACATATACATATGTACACATATACATTCAGCACACACATATATACACATAAAATTAATTATAGATTTAAATTGGCAAATGATTTCTATTTTGCAGTATTTCATTAAAATGCTTATATATTTCTACAATAATCATAAAATAGAATTACAGACCAATATCAATATAGATACAAGAATCTCATAACTGTAAATGCTCAATCCAGTAACATTTTAGAAAAAGATTATACACAGTGATAACTTGCAATTACCTCAGTAGTGCAATGTTGATTTAACATCTGGATATTAATCAACATGGTGGAGCATATTAATAGAATAAGGGACAAAATCCCCATAATCATTTTATCAGAAGCAAAGAAAAATATCTGTATTAGTCAGGGTTCTCCAAAGAAACAGAACCGGTAGAATGAATATATATATGTATAGAGATTTATCAGCTTAGCTCACAGGATAGAGTCCAAGTAGTCCAGCAATGGCTGCACCACACTGGAGAGGCTGAGAATCCGTAGTCACTCAGTCCACAAGGTGGGATGTCTCAGTAGTTCCAATCTGGCAGTGAAGGTCTTGACAAATTCCAAAAGAGCAGCTAGTCTTCAGTCTACAGCAGCAAGACGAACTCACCAGCGAGAGAGAAGGCAAGCAGCAAGAGGCCAGGCATTCTCCTCTGTCATGGCCTTTTATAAGGGCTGCCATCAGAAGGTAACACCCACCTTCAGGGTATGTCTTCCAGCTTCAGATGATCCAATTAAGAAGATGTCTCTCATTTCAGTTAATCTCAGATCCAGTAAAGTTGACACCCAGGATTAGCCATCACACCTTTATACCCCCCTCATGTCAACTTGACATACAATAGCATCTCTCTATGTCATGCTTAATTTTCAAATGAAAACAATGTTGAGGTCATAATTTCACCTAACATAATATAACTATCCCATAATACAATGACCAGTGCATTATATATCTTAGAGTAGGTTATAAGGTGTTTGAGGAATGCTTAGTCCTTTAGTGTCTCATAACCCAATATAATCATATGGGTTCACAACACTTAACCACTTAACACTTATCTCAATTTCACATTCAAAAAAAGAATAACTCAAGTACCTGATTAACATATGTGTATACATGCACAAGCCTATTCTTAACCAAATAGGACAAAAATGCTCATGTCGATTACAATCCAGGTTTCTGCAACTGGTTACCTACCCATTCTGTATTTCCTCCACCAGCAGCAAGCAACTCTGCAGGTCTTGGCTCTTTCCCTGGAGGAGTGACCCATACTTTCATCCTTGAAGGGTCTGGGCCATTTGTTGTCCTGTCTGGATTGGGATGTTGCAGTTTCCCATTGACCTTAATCACAGGACATGTTAACACCAAAAGTCGCCCTAAGGAGTCTCTTGCCTTCCAGATATAATCTTCATTACCTCCATTGTGGAGAACCAGTCCAATTTCCCCCTGGTAGTCTGGGTCAATCACCCGTCCTAATACTGTTATTCCTTTCTTAGCCTGCTGACTTAAGGGTATCAGAAGCCCAAAGTGTCCAGGGGGAAGCCTTAGCTTCCAGTTCAATGGAATGTTTGTTGTCTCTCCCTGCAGAAGCACTCCCTCCTCTGGAACAAAAACATCCAAGCAAGTAGAATGCAAAGTTGAGGGTACAGGAAGCAAAAATTTTCCTAGTGGGTCACCAGGGGTGATAGTGAGTGGAATCATTCCCACTTTCACCCCTTGATTCCTGGTCTCGTGAATCCTGGCTATAGGAGAAACTGTACCATATATTGGATGCTGATTCAAAGCATACACTGCCTTCTGGAGGACCCTGCCCCAGCCCTCCAGGCTATTGCCACATAATTGGCACTGTAACTGTATCTTTAAGAGACCATTCCATCGTTCTATCAAGCCAGCTGCTTCAGGATGGTGGAGAACATGGTAAGACCAGTGGATTCCATGACCATGGGCCCACTGTCCCACTTCTTTGTGAAGTGAGTTCTCTGGTCAGAAGCAATACTGTGCGGAATACCATGACAGTGGATAAGACATTCTGTAAGTCCCTGGATAGTAGTTTTGGCAGAATCATTATGTGCAGGAAAGGCAAATCCATAACCAGAATAAGCATCTATTCCTGTAATAACAAAACGCTGTCCCGTCCATGATGAAAGTTGTCCAATGTAGTCAACCTGCCACCAGGTTGCAGGCAGGTCACCATGGGAAACAGTGCCATATCGGGGGCTCAGTGTCTCTGCTGTTGGCAGATCTGGCACTCAGTAGCAGCTGTAGACAGGTCAGCTTTCATGAGTGGGAATCCATGCTGTCGAGCACATGCATAACCTCCATCTGTTCTACCATGACCACTTTGTTCATGGGCTCATTAAGCAATGACAGGGATAGCTGAAGAAAGAGGCTGATAATCCACAGAGCGGGTCATCCGATCTATTTGATTATTGAACTCATCTTCTGCTGAAGCCACTTTTTGACGAGCATTTACATGAGACACAAGTAGGTTCACATCCTTTGCCCATTTGGAGAGATCTATCCACATACTTCTTCCCCAAATGTCTTTATCACCAATTTTCCAATCATGCTCCTTCCAAGTCCCTGACCATCCAGCCAAACCATTGGCCATAGCCCATGAATCAGTATGTAATCACACTTCTGGCCATCTCTCCTTCCAAGCAAAATGCATGACCATGTGCA
>NW_008355642.1:5607540-5612513 GCF_000622305.1 Nannospalax galili | reverse complement strand
CAATCCCGTTCACGTATCTACCACTTCCATTTGATAATGAATTGTTGCTGTGCATGGCCTACTTTATGGGTTGGGGGGTCAGATAACACCCAGCTCATGATGGGCAGCTCTGGTCGCATGGTGACTTGGTGGCCCATTGTAAAACATTGAGTTCCCACTAAGGCCCGATAGCAGGCTAAGAGCTGTCTCTCAAAGGGAGAATAGTTGTCCGCAGATGAAGGCAAAGCCTTACTCCAAAATCCCAATGGCCTCCGCTGTGATTCCCCTATGGGGGCCTGCCATAGACTCCAAACAGTATCTTTATCTGCCATGATACCTCAAGCACCATCGGGTCTGCTGGATCATATGGCCCAAGGGGCAGAGCAGCTTGGACAGCAGCCTGGACCTGTTGAAGGGCCCTTTCCTGTTCCAGGCCCCACTCAGAGGTAGCTGCCTTCCAAGTCACTTGATGTATGGGTCGTAGTAACACACCCAGATGAGGAATGTGCTCTCTCCAGAATCCAAACAGGGCCACCAAGCATTGTTCTTCTTTCTTAGTGGAGGGAGGGGCCAAATGCAACAACTTATTCTTCACCTTAGAAGGAATGTCTCTGCATGCTCCACACCACTGAACTCCTAGAAATTTCACTGAGGTAGAAGGCCCTTGAATTTTGGTTGTATTTATTTCCCATCCTCTCATGCACATATGCTTAACCAACAAGTTCAGACTATCTGCTACCTCCTGCTCACTGGATCCAATCAGCATAACATCATCAATATAGTGGACCAGTGTGATACTTTGTGGAAGAGTCAGGCAATCAAGATCCCTTTTAACCAGGTTATGGCACAGTGCTGGAGAGTTAATATACCCTTGAGGCAGAACAGTAAAGGTATACTGTTGGCCTTGCCAGCTGAAAGCAAATTGTTTCTTGTGGTCCTTATGAACCAGTATTGAGAAGAATACATTTGCCAAATCGATAGCTGCATACCAGGTACCAGGAGCCATATTAATCTGCTCGAGTAAGGAAACCACATCTGGTACAGCAGCTGCAATTGGAGTCACTAATTGATTAAGTTTTCAATAGTCAACTGTTATTCTCCATGACCCATCTGTTCCCTCTGCACAGGCCAAATAGGAGAGTTAAACGGTGATGTGGTGGGAATCACCACCCTGCATCTTTCAAATCCTTGATGGTAGCACTAATTTCTGCAATCCCTCCAGGGATGCAATACTGTTATTGGTTCACTATTTTCACTGGCAGAGGCAATCCCCATGGTTTCCATTTGGACTTTTCAACCATAATAGCCCTCACTCCACAGGTCAGGGAACCAATGTGGGGATTTTGCCAATTCCTAAGTATATCTATCCCAATGATATGTTCTGGTACTGGGGAAATAACCACAGGATGAGTTCAGGGACCCACTGGACCCACTATCAGTCGGACTTCAGCCAAAGCTCCATTTATTGCCTGACCTCCATAAGCCCCTACTTTAATTGGAGGGCCACAATACTTTTTAGGGTCTCCCAGGATCAGTGTCAACTCAGAACCAGTATCCAATAGGCCATGGAAAGTCTGATTATTTCCCTTCCCCCAATGTATAGTTACACTAGTAAAAGGCCACAGGTCTCTCTGGGGAAGGATGGGTGAGAGAGAAGCAAACAGCATAACTCTTTGGTAGTGTAAGAAGGTTCTTCCTCAAGAGCACCCGGCCTTCCCTTCATTCAAGGGGCTCTGGGTCTGTAAACTGTCTCAAGTCTGGAAATTGGTTAACTGAGCGAGATTCTCTATTGCTACTATCTAATACTGACTTCCTGTCATTTTTCCTAGAGCTTTTCTGCTTATGCAGATCAAATAAAAACTTAGTAGGCTTCTTATGTATATGGTCCCTGGAAACACCATGATTGATTAGCCAGTACCACAGGTCCATTCAAGTCATGCCATTGTAGGTATTGTTTTGCCTTTGCTGCCCATTACGATAAGTACACTCACCTTGTCTTTGGTAATTCAGTACTGCCAACTGACCTGACCCCTACTCCAAGGTCCTGTTACACCTATTATATTTACATTTAATTTATGCAATTGAGCAGCAGCATCTCCAACTGTAAGATTCAGCATAAGAAAAAGAGCAAAAACAAAGCTCTTCAAACGTTCTTATTGAAGTGTCTGGGTGCACTAACTCCATGTTGGCTGGCTTCTTCAGGCAAGCCTGGACAAGCCCAGGCATGTTGTACTTCCAATTGCTACCACCCCCACCCCCGGAGCTATAGATCCAGCAAGCCCGGGCATGTAAAAGCCTTATAAGGTACAAACAGAAACTTTTGGACCCAGAGCTAACAGTCAGCACATTCCAATGCCTTAAAGACAGCCCCTATCAATAAGAATATTCCCCGTACTCAGGACATAGGACCATCCAATCATTTTGAAGGATGCCTGGCACACGTGGGCTTCTGTGAAACTTCCCTATAAAAACTTACCGTACCCTGGTTCGGGGCTTTCAGTATGGATCCACTGCATCGGTGAAATCTGAGGGCCCAAGCTTAAGCCCAAGTAAAGGCTCTTTGCTTTTGCATACTCTTCTGACTCCTTGGTGGTCACAAGATCTGGGCACAACATTTGGGGGCTCATCTTGGATCCCCAAGACCCCACAGGACCCCCAGAGCATTGGGCCTCATCCAGCCAGTGTCTTTGTCCTCTTGTTCGTGTATTGCATGCTCTTGATTTTGGGCCCATTACTGTGTTAGCCTGTTGGTGGTCTAGGCAGACGTGCTGGAAGACCCCAGGCCATGGGACTCACTAGACGTCCTTGACCCCCCCCTACAGGGATTGGATCCCACTTGTGATTTTTAAGGGGCAAGGTGTGTTGCGCCCGGGGAATGGCAAGAGGCCGACGTCCCACTTTCAGGTTTTGTTTTGAGGTGCCAGGAAGAGTTGTCTTGTTATTGTGTGTCTCTGCGTTGTTTGTCTTATTTGTGAGTTATATCATTATAGACATAAGACAGAGTCAAGTAACACCTTTAAGTCTTTTCCAGGATCATTTTTCTGACTTCAAAGGTAAGGCTAGAGGACAAGGGTTGGAAGTTTAAAAAGGCAAACTTTCTACCTTTTGCAGAAATGAATGGCCTACTTTCATCATTGTATGGCCAATGGAGGGCACATTTGACCTCCCCACTGTTTGTAGGGTTAAAACCATCATTTTCAGGTGACCAGGACACCCTGATCAGGCTCTTTACATTGTGACCTGACGGGTCTTGGTTGAGGAGGCCTGACTGGCTCAAACCATTTCTGCTGCCACAAAATCCACAGTCAGCCATTCTCGCCTTGAACAAGGACAAATGGCAGAAAAATGAAACCAAACCATCCATCCCACTTTATCCTGTCCTACAGGGTGCTACGGAAGAAGAATTCTTACTTGAGCCTCCTCCCTACTTGCCCATGCCACCATCACAACTGGGGCATTTGGAGGGCCCAGGGGAAGCTGAGGCAGCCCAAGCCCCTGGAGGTGAGAGCCTTCCTCAAACTCAGAGGAGGGCCCAGAGAGAACAGCCACAAGCAGCAGCAGATCCACCATCCTTTCCTTAAGGGCAGTGGGACCCTTTAATGAGGCAGGAGACCAACGGATGCAATATTGGCTGTTTGCCACCAGTGACCTTTACAATTGGAAATTGCAAACGGCCAAATTCTCTGAGAAACCACAGGGCCTTATTGATCTGTTAGAATCTGTTCTTTTCACCCACTAGCTCACTTGGGATGACATCCAGCAGCTATTACAGGTTCTATTTACCACCAAGGAGCGGGACCAGATCCAAACTGAGGCCTGAAAGCTGGTCCCTGGGGTGGATGGGAATCCCACCAACCAGGTGCTGATTGATGAAGCCTTCCCGTTAGTCCAACCAAACTGGGACTTCAATGTCGCAGAAGGTAAGGAGAGGCTCTGGGTCCACTACCAGACTCTAATGGAGGGTCTCTAGGCCAACACAAGGCACCCAACTAATTTGGCTAAGATTAATGATGTGCAGCAAGAAAAGACAGAATCCCCGGCAGCCTTTTTAGAAAGGATCCTTGAGGCATTCTGCACTTATACACCCATGAATCCAGAGGCACCAGAAAACAAGAATGCAGTCATATTGGCCTTTGTCAACCAGTCAGTGCCCAACATCAGGCGCAAATTACAAAACTACATAGATTGGCAGATAAGACTCTGCCGGAGCTTCTGGCAGTGGCAGACAGGGTCTACAACCACAGAGAAAGCCTGGAAGACAAACAAGCTCGAGCCGCAGCCTCTGCTAGCACCAAACAGACCCGAGACTTGGCTAAGATCCTTCTGGCTACAACCATAAAGTTGCCTGATGAGCGGGAATGTCAACTGTGCTACCTCTCTGCAGACCCAGATAGGAAACCCCAAGAAGGGCGACCAAGGTTACAGAAGAACCAGTGTGCCTATTGCAAAAAGATGGGCCACTGGATAAAAGATTGCCCAGAAAAGCCTGCTGGACGAGGTGGAGCCTGAGAAGGGGTGCAAATCCTCAAGCTCAGAGAAATAAGTGACTAGGGCAGGGTCGGGGTTCAGATCCCCTCCCTGAACCTAGGGTAACCCTCAAAGTGGAGGCTCCATTGGCATTCTCAAACTCAAGCTGTTTTACTAAGAGCAAACCTGCTTCACTATCTCCCAGCAAGTGACCGGCAGTTTGTAGTAGTCGAGCCACGAAATCCTGATATGGCTCATCCGGACCTTGCCTGATCTTAGACAAATCCTCAGTCTGCCTACCACTAAACAGCAGTTTATACCAGGCTCTTTGGGCTGCAGCATTGATCTGCGCATAGGCCACAACATCGTACTGCAAATGCTGAGCAGTATCCCTATATTGTCCTTCACCAGCTAACATATCAAAATCTATGGGAATATTCTGCACTCTATTAGTATTCGCTGTCACCTGGCACTGTTCCTCATACTCAGATTGCCACAACAGATAATCTCCCCCTGAAAGGCAAGCA
>NW_008355642.1:5605184-5605645 GCF_000622305.1 Nannospalax galili | reverse complement strand
CCAATTACTCAGCCAATGTCCCTGGGGACAACAAGGTAAACTTTCACTCCAGTGAGTAACAGCAACAGAGACCTGTGTTCTGTCCCCTGGTGTCCGGACCCCGACAGAGCTATGCAACTAAACAGTCTCTATTCTTTCTTTTTTTTTTTTGTCATGTTTATCTTTATTTATTTTTTTTTAATTTTCAAATTTTATTTTCAAGTTTTTTTTAGGAGCATTTCATTACAGCTTTAACATATTCAGTAACACATTCCAGAGCAAGGATACATCTCTTTCAAAGGTGGCTGTAAATTTTTAGGTTCACAGTTGAATGAATACAGTCATACAGTAATGAACTCAGTAAAAGCCCTGTAGGACATAAAATTGGATGAGTTTTTACCCTTTAAAGAAGATCTCCACTTCATTTTAAGATATGTTGTTTCCTATATTTTTTTTCAACAAAATATTTTTTAATGCTACTA
>NW_008355642.1:5593937-5599099 GCF_000622305.1 Nannospalax galili | reverse complement strand
AGGATCAGGGAGTGAAAAGGTAAGCCTCGGAGCCCCAGAAAGAGGCTAGCGCGTGTTGCAGGATCAGGGAAGTAAAGGGGGGTGAGGGTGGGGCCAGGTCCAGAAGCAGTGCTCCTAGGGCCCAGGGAAGGCACTAAGTTGTTCTGGGTGAAAAAGATCAGGAAGCAGTATTGGTTTCCCAGGTGTCTGGGGCCCCAAGACTAGGAATGGCGCAGGGCCCAAACTAGGAGTAGAGAACAGCGGGGGAGATGGAAGGGTGAATGTGGCTTGGGGAGTCAAAGCGCGGAGGGCTGCGCTATAGACTTACCCCAAGAGCAACAGTCTCTATTTCGAATGACACCTATTACTCTGCCACCTCTGTCTGGTGGGCCTGCTCCACCGGGCTGACCCCTTTTGGTCCTTAACATGGGAAAGGGATATTGTGTTATGGTACTACTGTTTCCCAGGATGACTTACTATGAAGAGACTCAGATGGAACTAGCCTTCTCACCCCTTCTCTCCTCTAGAACTAAGAGAGCCATAGGGACAGCAGCCATTTTGTTATCCTCCTTAGTTGGACTAGGTATAGCCAGGGCGACTGGAGTGGGCACCTTGGCCTTTTTCTTGCAAGACCAAAACTACAAGCCTCCCCAGGTAGCAATTGATGCAGATCTCAGGAATTTAGAGTAGTCTGTAACTAAATTGGAACAATCCCTAAACTCATTAGCTGAGGTTGCCTTATAAAAACAGAAGAGGTCTTCATCTCCTTCTTATGCAACAAGGAGGTTTGTGTGGAGCCTTAAGGGAAGAATGCTTTTTTTATGCTAACCATTCTGGTTTAATTAGCGATTCTATGGCTCTGCTCAGAAAACATATCAAGGATAGAGAACAAAAGGACCCTGGGTGGTATGAGCAACTATTTAATTGGTCTTCCTGGCTCACCACCTTGCTTTCAGCCTTAGCTGGGCCTATAGTCCTCTACCTATTGATGTTAATTATTGGACCATGTACCATCAATCAGCTGACAGCCTTTATTAGGGAACAGATCAATACTGTCCAACTCATGATTTTAAGGTCCCATTATTGACCCTTAGACCCTCTCGCTAGGGACCCAAGGAGGGGGGAAATGTGAGACTCTGATTCATCTAACCACTTCTTTCTGCTTCTGTAAATTGCCTGGCTTAAAGATTTAATCTTTGCCCTGACTCCAGGGGGGAATGAAGAGTCCAGGTGCACTAACTCCATGTTGGCTGGCTTCTTCAGGAAAGCCCGGATAAGCCCAGGCATATTGTAAACCTCCAGTTGCTACCCCCCCTCCCAGGAGCTATAGATCCAGCAAGCCCGGGCATGTAAAAGCCTTATAAGGTACAAACAGAATCTTCCAGAGCCAGAGCTAACAGTCAGCACATTCCAATGCCCTAGAGACAACCCCTACCAATAAGAATCTTTCCCATACTCAGGACATAGGGCCATCCAATTGTTTTAAAGGATGCCTGACACACGCACGCTTCTGTGAAACTTCCCTATAAAAGCTTACCCTACCCTGGTTCGGGGCTCTCAGTATGGATCCACTGCATCGGTGAAATCTGAGGGCCCAGGCTTAAGCCTGAATAAAGGCTCTTTACTTTTGCATATGCTCTGGACTCCTTGGTGGTTCCTGGGGGTCGCAAGATCTGGGTGCAACACTGGTGTCTCTCTCAGTACTTTCCGTCTTATAAAATCAGTAAAAGTCATGTCCTCTGGGCCCTCTCATTGTGGAGGATTTGGTGTTGCACTGCGAATCCACTCGTGCATACCAATTTGCCTGAGCCTTACAATCCCTTCATCAACACTAAGCCAAGGGATATCAGGTATCTCCAGCTCTCTGTCAGTAGGCCATCTTTTGATAAATACCTCAGGCAACCAATCAAATAAACTTTTAACACCTTTTTAACTGTACGAGCCTCGATGTTAAACCTAGAATCTCCAGTCAGGGGACCCATGTCAATAAACTCAGCCTGATCCAATTTTATGTTCTTTCCACCATTATCCCGTACCCTTAAAATCCATTCCCAGACATATTCATTAGACTTCTGCTTGAAATAATTATCAAATTCACTAAGTTCTTTAGTGGTGTAGTGTACCTCCTCATGGACCACACTTTCTATCTCTCCTCTAGGGGCCTGCTTAGCTTTGAGTCTGGTTATAGGTCTAGAGGCAACAACAACTGGGCCCTGAGGGACATCAGCTTCATCTTGCTGAATAGGATTAGCTTCCTCAATGGGATTAGTCACCTCAGGCAAGGGTGGGGATGGTGGGTCTGCTGAAGGTGGGGAGATTAATTCATCAGGCGAATCAAATTCCTCAGAGTCTGAGGATTCAAAATCCTCAACCTCCTCAGGGTTCTCCCACACATCTTCATCCCACATGTCAGGATTCCAATCTTTCCCTACCAATACCCTCACCTTTACTGCTGACACCTTTCGAGGTAGGGGAATTAAATTTGTGTTGTAGGTCAGCTAAACATATAATAAGGGCTCCAGCTTGATTTTCTGTAGCTTTAGGTCTCTGGCTGCTGGAGAGAAGATTCTCTTCCAGGGCACACTTGGAAACTTTTAAACTGTTGATTCGTTCTGGAGCTTGTCAATTTTGTCATTAAGCTCATGGTTTATCTTCATTAGTTTATCCAGAGATGCTAGAAATAACCAGCCAGCATCATTCTTTTTCTTATTTTTCCACAAATTGTCAAATGTTTTATGTATAGAGTCACTAAATTTCTTGCTCTTCACAAGAGGTGAGTTAAGAGATTCAAATGGATCTATCTCCATAATTGTTTCAAGTAGCCTACACCATGGATTTTCAGTGCTCTCCATGCTATCTGAAGACTCTGAGTCGGAGAGCCTGCTCCAAATACCAACAACCCCATTAAAGAAAATCATCCTTTCAATCCTGTTTCTCTAGAACCACTCCTGTTACTACAATCTGTATTAGTCAGGATTCTTCAAAGAAAGAGCGGTAGAATGAGTATATATGTATAAAGATTTATCGCTTAGCTCACAGGATAGAGTCCGAGTAGTCCAGCAATGGCCTGCACCACACTGGAGAGGCTGAGAATCTGTAGTCACTCAGTCCACAAGGCTGGATGTCTCAGTAGTCCCAATCTGGTGCTTGCTGAAGGTCTGATGAATTCCAAAATATCAGCTAGTCTTCAGTCTACAGCAGCAAGACGAACCCAACCGCGAGAGTGAAGGCAAGCCACAAACAGCCCTGCATTCTCCTCTGCCTTGGTCATTTATACCGGCTGCCATCAGAAGGTAACACCCACATTCAGGGTGTGTCTTCCAGCTTCAGATGATTCAATCAAGAAGATCTCTCTCATTTCAGTTAATCCCAGATCCAGTCAAGTTGACACCCAGGATTAGCCATCACAACATCTGATAAAATTCAACAAAATGTCATGATTAAAATCAAGGAGAGAAGATTGATAGCTCATCTTGATGAAGGAGATCTGTGAAAAATCCTTGATTTCATATACATAAAACCCTAAGAAATCCACTTATTAGACCTAAAATACAACTATAGAAAGGTATAGAATTCAAAATAAACACTATTTCTATATAAACTATCAATAATAAATCTAAAAGTAAAATGATGAGAGATTTTATTTATCATAACATCAAAAGAATGAAGTAGGCACTGGGGACAGAATTCCGTGGTTGATTGCTTGCCTAACTTACTTAGGGTCCTGGGTTGGATCCTCAATGTCATAAGAAAACAAAAACTAAACTACTTCAGAATAAATTAACCAAAAAGTGGAATATTTGAACACTGGTGAGTTAAAATGAAACCATATTGAAAGAAATTAAATAAAACCGTAATGAATGGAAAGATATTCTATGATCATTGATCATATAATTGAACATGTTTGAGACGAAATAATCTACAGATTGATGTTCCTAGCAGAAATAGACTGATTTGTAGTTTATATGGAAATACAAAGGAATGTTCTAAAACTAAATTGTGGTGATCATTGCACTCTGAATACAGTTTAAAAAAACCAACTGAAATCTCCACTCGAAATGAATAAACTGTATTTTTTTATATTATTACTTTATAAAACTAAAACAGAGAACTTTAAATAGCCTATTGAGAACCCACTTAATGGCCTTGAATATAACCTAGTTTACACACTCATGCCTATATTTCCCTAAATTATCAGATTTTAGCCACATGCAGTTTAACAAGCATAAATTCATAGGGGAAGGAATATATGCATTGATGGATTCTAAATACATTATATACTAGGATGGTAACTTAAGTGAAGAGGACAAAAATCGGGGTTACAGAGGTGGCTCAGTATGTAAAAGCACTTGCTATGCAAGTCTGACAACTTGAATTCAGTCCCTAGAACCCACATAAAAATCAGACACAATAGACCACATCTAAGTGGTGGACACAGGAGAATTGACCAAAAAATCTCCAGTCAACTAGCCTGGATTATGTACCTGGAGAACACCGCACAGTAGGAGAAACAGAAAGACCCTGCCCTAAACAATGTGGAGAGAAAGAACCTAATCATGAACATTGTCCTCTGACCTCCACACATGTACCATGGCATGCACGTGCATGTACTCACACACACACACATCATACAAAAACACACACATTAAATAATGAATAAATGAAGAAATAAATAAGTAAATTGAAGGCAAAATTTAATAGAATCACAGCAGTTTATTAACAATTTTCTTTTCCCTAATAAGAAAAGACATAATAAGTTGAAAATAAGCAAATCTATTTTCTGTATGCATGTGAGGGTTCATACGTGTGTGTGTGTGTGTGCCACAGCACGAATGTGGCACTTAGAGGAAAATGTGTGGGAGTCAGTCATTTCCTTCCGATATGAGGGGCCTGGGTATCTAACTCAGGTTGTTAGGCTTTGAAGCAATGCCTTTAACCATTGAGCCATCTTGCAGGCCCTCACTTTGTTTTTTGATACAAGGCCTCTTCCTGAGTGTAGAAATGACTTTTACAAATATGGACATGTCCTGGACAAATGAATTTTTCCTAAATTATAAACCCAAAAGTTAATCTTATGCTTTGAGATTATTTTACCATATCTTAGCCTGCTTATAATGTCAAAAACAAACAAACACACAAAAACAAACAAACAAAAAACCCTTACTAGTCTTTGGGCTCCTCTC
>NW_008355642.1:5582130-5593927 GCF_000622305.1 Nannospalax galili | reverse complement strand
ATTTTATGTGTATGCATGTATTGCCTGCATGTAGGTAACTGCACCTGTGTCGTGCAATGCCCACGGAGGTCAGAAGAGGCTGTCGGATCCCCTGGGACTGGAGTTACAGACAGTTGTTAGTTACCGTGTGGGTGCTGGGATTTGAACCCGGGTCTTCTGCAAGAACAACCCATGTTCTTAACTGCTGAGCCATCTCTCCAGCCCAAGGACTCCTCTTTTTAATGTAAACATATAGCTTTACTCCCTCATGACCCTTGTTTGTCTTGACCCAGTACAATGCATCTCTGTGTATGCTGTGAATATCAAAAGCACTGAAAGCCACGGATATTTTTCAGAAGCAACCAGAATTATCCCATTTTTGTTGTAAACAGTAGATGGAATTAGACTGATAACATCTGCTTGTGCTTGCGTGTGCTGTTCTAGGTCAGTGGAGGTCAGAAAAGGCAAAATCCTTCTCTTCTCTGAAAATATTAGGGTCTGATTTTACTTCCTCATTTCATGCTGTATACATGTTTTCTTAAGAGAAAAGGAACAAGGGCCAGGTATAGTGTCATATGCCTTTGATTCTGGCCGTAGAAGCAGAGGCCAGTGGATCTCTGTGGTATTGAGGCTGATCTGGTCTATGTAGTGAGTTCCAGGTCAGCTAAGACTACAGGGGGACCCTGTCTCCAAAATCAAAACAAAAACCCAAACAGAGCAAGTTCTTTTTTCTAGATCACAGTTACAGGAAAATCTGAAGGAATAGAGGTTTGCAGAGCAGTTAAAGACTCACTCTTGTTAAAATGAATCCTAAGAGTCAAGCTGTGACAATTCAGGCTTCGCCAGACTGTGGCATTACCCTGCCACAACTGGGACCAGAGGTTCATTGATTAGGCTAGGCTGGCTGACCAGAGAACCAGAAGGATCTACCTGTCTCCACTTCCCCAATGCTGACTACAATCTTACCGTCATTACACTTGACGTTTTAAAATTTTATGTGTATGAGTGTTATGCCTACATATATGTAAGTGCACCTGTGTGATGCAATGCCCATGGATGCCAGAAGAGAGTCTTAGATCCCCTGGAACTAGAGTTACAGACAGTTGTTAGCTGCCATGTGGGTGCTGGGATTTGAACCCAGATCTTCTGCAAGAGCAGCCAGTGCTCTTAACCACTGAACCATCTCTCCAGCCCTAACACTTGACTTTTTACATAGGTGCTGTATTAGTGACTTTTCTGTTGCTGTGATAGAAACAGTGACCAGTGAAAGGAAGAATTTACTTGAGCTTAAGGTTCCAGGGGAATTACAGACCATATTGGTGGGGATGTATGGTGGCAGAGGTGGCTGGAGGAGGAGCAGAAGCTAAGCTCTCACATCTTCAAGTGGGTACAGGAAGCAAGGGAACAACTGGAGATCTGGCAAGGGTTAAAAACTCTCTAAGCCGGCCCCCAATGATATGCTTCCTCCAGGATAGCCACGACCTCCCAAAACAGCACCACCAACTGGGGACAAAAATGTCCAAATACTTGGGAGTCTATGGGGGACATTTTCATTCAAATCAGCACAGATGCTGAGGTTTGAACTCAGGTCCTCATGATTGCGATACAAGAGCTTTACAATCTGAGCAATCTTAGTAGCTATAGGAATAACTTTTATAATGTAGACACAAACTAGACTAAAGACTTTTACCTAACCCTAAATCAAAATTTACTGTTTATAATGTAAACCAGCTCACAGAGCCGTGTACTACTGTTGTGACCTGATTTTAATCCCTCAGGGTTTTCCTTGTCCTCCACCTAAGATAGTGTATGAATGTAAATATGAATGCTTTACATATCAAAATGCTGAAAGCAGTGTGCTTTTCTCATTTCAAACAATGAGAGAAATTGAGTGTGTGTGGTATCCTAGGTCTAGGTATCAGTGGTCATGATTCTCTGATAAGGGTGGGTCCTGATTTCTATTTTCCCATTTCATGTTGGAGATACTGTTTTAATAAAGAATGAGCAAAGCCCTGGCTGAGGAGCACAGTTCCCAGAGACATTTGAAGGAATAGGTCTTTTGGAGTTCAGGTCCATTCCAGACCTTAAAACAAATGCTAAGAGTCAGACTCTTTTTTAAGCATCACCAAAGAAATGTGACTTAGATATACCACACTGTGGCACTTCCTGTGAGGAAGAGGCTTTCTACTCTGAACTCACAGATCAACAGGCAAAGCAGTCTGAAGGAAAAAAGGATGTCCTAGTTATATGTTTCCAGTTGTCTGACATGGAGCACAAGGTTTTTCTTAATAGCTTACACCACAGTGCTAACTCATTGATAAGGTGCCTGGAGAAGTCCTGAGGAAAAAGGGATTATTGAACAGTCTCAGTCATACACGAAGGTAAGTGAGATGACAGTAAACAAAAGGCTTTCTTGACAGTTTGCACTGGCTCTCATTAATAATTCCTTATTAATTTTTTGCTCTTTTCTCCTTTAGCAGGCTCAATCTGCTGGGAGCTATGCTCAGAACTTTCATTCATTTGCACCTTTCCAATTTCACTATGGGGGCCTTTTGTCCTCTAAAACTTGTGTGCATGTATGGCAATTAATGAATTTAAAGGAACTAGCCCTCAAATATCTAATCTGACAAGCATGCTCCCTCTAGATCTATACTATTGAAACTCAGGAGAAAATCTGGGGTTCATAGATGGCTCACCTGGTAAAGATGTTTGCTGGCAAACCTTATGACCTGAATTTGATCATTGAAACTCACATGGTGCAAAGTTGTCCCACAAGTTGTCCTTTGATCTCCACATGCACATCAGGCACGTGTAACCCTTCACAAACACAAAATAAATAAATGTCACCGAGAACTTTTTTAAAAGAAAAGCTAGGGCTGGGGATAGAACTCAGTTGGTAGACAGCTTGTCTTGTATGCATGATGCCATGGGTTGGATTCCCCAAAATAAACACCTAACATTTTATTTTTATGAAACCTAGAAGTAAAATTTGAATGGACAGAAAGGAAGATGAATATGTGCTCAAAATAACCTGAGGACAAATATAAGCATTTTATTTGAGAAACTAAGGGCCAAAAAGAGTCTAGAGCCATTGAAAGAGTGAATCTGTACTAACAATTTCATAAATCAAATAATATTTCATATGTGATAGATACTATTTAAAAGGAATATGCTTGTCTTCAATGAAAAAAATGAGTATTATTAGAAGCTCTACAAACTTATCCTTCTATATAAAAGCAGTTTAGTTAATAAAAATATCAAGTGCAGCCATAAAAGGGAAAAATGTTGGAAAAGGGCAACACTGAGCTAGAGTTTGTAGTGCTCTGGTTGCCAGGCAGCCACCCTCGGGCCCTCTCTTGTTACTGTGGTGATATTCGGAGAGCTTACCTAACAACTCTTCAAGACAACATCTGAACTCTCCACATCCTTTTAACACCATATCTTTTCACTTCTCCCCCACAACTCCACCTACACCCTGAAAATCTAACAGATTTTAAAAAACCTGTTAGAATGTATATATTGTCCAAGGTTAGGAAATGATGCTGATATACCTACCCAAGGAAGTGAATGAAAAATAGTTAAATTAATGCAGGGTAGATCAAAATAAAATGAGTCAAATAAAAATTGATGTATTGGGAGAATTATTCATGGTCCATTCAACTGCTATGTAGATGAGGCGTTTTAATCAGGAAGTTGAGACTGGGAGTTTTGATACCTCTGTCACTTATGATTGTATGATTTTGTTCATGTTAGCAACCTTTCCTATGCCCAAATTTATTTATTGACAGTAAAAGAGGATTGGACTACAACAGAGGCTTGTGAACATTTATGAGAACAATCTATAGTAAAACATTAATTTTATAGCACACTCTACTATATACTCAGATTTCTAGTCAAGAAACCTGAGACAAAAATTTTATGAAGCAGTTCTTAGATTTACAATGGGAGGTGTACTCTGATATTTTTCTTCCTAATGTTTTTAATTGTTGCTTGTAACCCAATAAATTGGTTTTGTGACCTTAGTGATGCTTCACAATATGCAATTTGAAAAAAACTAAATTAATGGGTGTCTAATGGTATCCTCCAGTTCTAGTATCCTATTTTATGTTGTGCCTTTATGTTTCAGAAAAAAAGAAAACAGTAAAAATAGGTAGCATGTTTCGAACTTTTACTCTATTCCAGACACTATTTTAAGCACTTCATTCATATGAACTAACTTAAATTTCAATAACCCTAAATAGTTTCATTAGTACAATTTTAAATATGAAGAAAATTAACGTAACTCATATAAATCAATTTCATGTTACATTAAAGGTTTTTTAATCTCTTGTAACATACCCATTTTATAAAATATTGTCTTGTCTGCTTTTGATATTTTAGCCTATGAAGAGCGCTATTATAAATCTTCCAGCTGGAAGAGGAGAAAAAATTATACCCATTATGGACTCTGAAAGTCATTTCCCTTACTGATTCTGTTATTGTGTGCCATAGTTGATCCTCAAGCATGTGGTTAGTAATGGCACAGCACAGAATGCTCAAACTTAGAATATTACAAAAATAGGCATCTTAACTTAGTATGATGCACACTATCAGCTGTCAAGGGAACAATATTATAAGAGTAGGAATTCTTCCTAATTCCAGCAATTATCCAACTACCAAGCATCACTGTCAAAAATCCATCTTTCACAAAATCACTAGAAGGTCACAAAATGCTATTATGCATAAATTTCATTGAATACATAGTTTAGAGACTGTTGATAAATCATATTTGAAATATTTCAATTGTTTTAATAAAATAATAGAGAAGGTTGCTATTTAATATGTACCATAAATGTAATAAAAATCTATAATTTCATTAATTTACTTGTTAATTACTATTGAGGACTTACTCTATGCTGACTTTGCTACTGGAGACTTATCAGTGAGTTTGATAAAGCACCTATATTAAGGAAATTTTTTAGGCGTGTGTGTTGGGGTGTATGTGTATTCATATGTGAGGACATTTGTGTTCATGCATGTGAAGACTAAAGTGCTTTCTCTGGTGCCATTCCTTACACACTATTCATTTTTGTTTTTGAGACAGAGTTTCTCATTGGCCTGGAATTCACCAAGAAGATTTCTCTCCACCTTCCCAACTCTAGGATTACAAATGCATGCTATCAGGCTCAGCTTTTATTTTTATTTTTTACGTGAATTCTGGATATCAAACTCAGGTCCTCCTGCTTACAAGGTGAACAACTTACTAACTGAGCTATCTCTCTAACCTTCAGAGAATGTCTATCGCCATTGAAATTTCTGAATCTTGTGCATTTTGTAATAGAAAGTCACACTTGCATATTCCCTTGGGAAGAGAGATGGCAAAGGTTACAGTTTTCATATATTTAAATATTTAAGTGAATTTTATGCATTGCCATAATGAAGTTCAGGAAAGAAACGAAGAGCTCACTCTCTGCTCTCAAAAGGCTTATTCTGTAGTTAAACCCCTAACCTGGGGTTTCTCACTTCCAGGAGATAGTCAGCAATGTGTGGAAATAGTCTTGACTGTTATAATGTAGATGGTGGGAGAGTGGATCTTACACTCGCGTAGTGACTAGAGACCGCAAACACTGCTAACCATTTTAAAATACACAAGACAGCCCAGAAACAACTAATTTTTTTACCTAGAGTATCAAGAGTGCCCAGATTAAGAGAAATTTTAATTTTTTAATTGAAAGGCAATGGATAATAAATGTTAAATTAGGGGTGATACGTATATGCTAAATGAATGGTGTAATTGAAAGATTATTTAGGGAGATGCCATGAAAGAAGTGGGCTTAAGTGGAAATGTCTTCACTCTTCTCAAAACAGAGAAACCCACAAGACACTGCACCCTCTTTTTCCTTGTTCTCTCTCTCTCTCTCTCTCTCTCTCTCTCTCTCTCTCTCTCCATGCTCCTATACTGCCACTCATTTGGTTTTTCATTTTCTTAAAATTGTTAAGCATGCTCTGACTTATGGAAACTTACATTGCTGTCCCTGGGATTCAAGCACCCTTCCCTCAGGTATAGCTGTAAATCACTACTTCACTTTTTGCAGGTCCCTTCTCTGTTCAGTATCTTATCACAGAGATTGTCTCTAATCATATCATTTAAAACTAATTTCCCCCTTGTTTTCCCTTGTGTTTTCCATAAAAACAAGACTGCACCTGGACAAGAACACAAAGAAATGTGTATAGGGAGCAGGGTGTATTGGGGCACACCTTTAATCCAAGTACTCAGGAGGCAAAGGGAGGCAGATCTATCTGAGTTCCAAGCCAGAAAGAGCTACACAGTGGAATCTGATCACAAACAAACAACAAGCACCATAAAAGAAAGGAAAAGATATATGACAATGTGGATATTTCTTTGTAAATGTATCTCAGGAAAGTATTTCCCTAGCAAGCACAAAATCCTGCATTCCAGGCCCACATAAAACTGGATGTGGTGAGCACACTAGTAAAGGCAGGAAGGGGAGGGTGGAAGCAGTAGAATAACACGTTCCACGTCATCCTCACTACATAGCAAGTTTCAGGCCAGTCAGATATAGATGAGAACCTGTCTCAAAAAAGAAAACTAAAAGAAAGGAAGTAAAGAACAAACAAAGGAACGAAGGAATGAAGAAACCAAGGAACCAGGGAAGGAAGGAGAGAGAAAGGAAGAAAAAAAATAGATATCTAGAATTATCACCTTAGTCAAAAATTGCCAGAGCTGTTCAGCCCAAACAATGAGAATCTTGAAAGAAAAATTAATCACAGTCATCCGCAATAACCTACTATAGTGTGTGCCTTATACTAGGGACTTTATAAATAGCATATAAAGAATGATGGAAGTGTAAGAATTAATAGAAAGGAAATCAACTCAACCATGTGTAGGAAACCAGGATGCCAGGCCCTAGGGTGAGGTGAGCCTAAAACTTGCAGGTCCAGGCTGCATTCTCTGCTAAAGGGAGGGGCACTGAAAACAGTGGCTCTGATAATCCTTGTCTTGCAGAACACTGCTAGACTAGCTGGAGGAAGCAGCCCAGTCATAAAAGTGCAGGCTCCCTGCTCTGTGGGAAAGCATTTTGGTCAACAAACCTTAGCTCATCTCCTTGTCCTAAACAAATAACTCAGCTATCCCTGACTAAGAGATTAGGCTAGGTTAAAGGTTTACTCCTGAGCTAAAAGCTAAAAGTTCACCCTGCTTTTAGCTTTAAGAAAGAAAACATTGTGTCCAACAAATTACTGGATGGGCATTGAGAACCTTGAGTAAAAAGTTTAAGAATCCTTCTCGCACCAACTAACAGACTAAATGTCCTGTTTCTTTGTACCCTAAATGTTTGTATGTGACTGCCATATCCCACGTGACTGCTAGTTCCTTGGGATGTATAAAAACCATCTAAATTCTAAAATAAATCATCCTGTTGGGAAGACACAGGTCCCAGAGTTTATGACTCTGTCGCCGATCAGACCCTCTGCCCTGAAGCCAGCAAGTCCCCCACTAAGCAAAGCAAACCTGAGTCCCGACAACTGGCACCTGAACAGGGACACTCTCGGACCTCTGCTTCACTGCGGACAGAAAAATTCTCCCCCCTTCGGCTGATCAGATCCCCTTGTCACGCTGGTTCGTAGGTAAGGGGCAGTTGTAAATACGGATAATTCTCTTTCTCCAGACCAGTCTCACTTCCAGTCTATTCTTAAATGCATGCTAAAGTCTAGAGGAATTAAATGTACAGAAACTCAGATTAAGGCCTTTTTAGATATTACTATAGAATGTAATCCTTGGTTTCCTGCTATGGGAACTATTGACTTGGAATCTTGGAAAAAACGTAGGAGACAATGTACAGAATTATCAAAAGCCCGGAAAGACTGTTCCTGTCTTCTATTTCCCTCTCTGGTCTGCTCTTTGCCAGTGTCTCCAAATAGAAGAGGAACCCCCTCCCTCTGCAGCCCAGCCACCTCCTCCTCTGCCCCCTCCCACTGCCAGTCCTCCCTCCACAACAGCCCAACAACAGGAACCTTCTCAGGCTGATACTCAGCTGCCAGCATCTCCTGTGGGGGCTGTGAAGCTGCCAGCGCTCCCTCCTGCTGTGGTACAGCCTCTGGGAATGCAACCACCTGCCTCTATTTCTGTTAGAAAGGAGGAGTTGGTCCCCAGTTTGGGATCTCTCCCCACGTCTCCTTCTCCCTCAGCATTCCCCATGGCATATGTTTCTTATACCTCGCCCTCTGCTTCTGACCCTGAATCTCTCCTTCCCATGTTTCAAAATATGCTTATTTCAAAAGCTGCTCACAGGAGACACTTTCTCTAGAGAACCTCTGGCTCCCTTGCCGTATCCATCCCCTCAGTTCTTTCCAGTTTACATCCCAGCTGGCTGTGCAGCAGCTGACAACCCTGAACGTAGAATGCAAAGTCCTTTTGGCTTTAAAACGCTGAAAGCAATGCACAAGGCAGTGATAGAAAATGGTATGCATGGTCCTTTTACCATGGCCATCTTTGATCAGCTTAGCCATAAATTAGTCACTGCTTGAGACTTTAAACACTTCACCCAGGCTACCCTGTCCCCGGGACAATGGCTCCTTTTTCAGTCTAAATACTATGATAAATATACTGAACAAGCAGCAAGAAATGCTCAAGCTAATGTTGATGTGACAGCTCACATGCTTAAGGGCAAAGGTCCATATGCTGATGCTGAGGCACAAAAGGTTTTACTGGCTCAATATTTTGATCAGATGCACCTCTGTGCCTTGAGAGGCTGGAGATCCACACCGGATGGTGAGACAGCAAGAACTAGCTTAGCTGATCTCAAACAAAAGCCACAGGAGCAATGGGCTGAATTCTTAGGTAGTGTCCGGCGAGCAATAGAGGCTAAGGTTCCTCATGTAGAAGCTGCCCAAATTTTAATAAAACAACTTACTTATGATGGCTCAGCTCAAGAATGTAAAGCAGCAATTGCTCCAGTAAAAAAATCAAGATTTGTCTTCCTGGATAACAGCTACTCAGGACATAGGCACAGTTTCAGCACAGGGTAGCATGATGGTGACTGCATTGGCAGAAGCTTTTGCTGCCCAAATGAAAGATCCATGCTTTAAATGTGGAAAATGGGTCACTTTGAGAGACAATGCCCTCTCATAGGTTGCTAGCCTATACCTGATCCCCCACCTTCAGGCTCGAGACCTAAACCAAATAAAAAAATGCCCTAAATGTCAAAAAGGTTTCCATTGGGCTAGAGATTGCCATTCTAACTTCAATAAAAGTAACAAAACTTTAAATGAGAGATGGGGCAGCCCTCAGTCCCACAACCAAGAGGGTCAACAGCCTCAGTGGGAGTAACCCCCCACCCCGGGCATTATGGACTTGCCCTGTAATGTCTGACCTTAAGCCTACAATGACCCTAATAGTACAGGGAATTGCTATAAGAGGTCTGTTAGATACAGGGGAGAATCAATCAATTATTAGACATGAGGACTGGCCATCACATTGACCCACAAAAAGCCCCCCCCCTTCCTTGGGGGGGTAGGAGGAACAATTTCCTCACTCCAGTCTTTCCATCCCCTACAGTGGGAAGACCCGGATGGGGTTCGTGGAACTTTTCAGCCATTTATCACCACAGGCATTAACACTAGCCTATGGGGAAGAGATGTGCTAGGACAATTATAGGTGTCTCTCTCTTCAGCCTGGACCAAAAATTCTGACTATACCTCTGAACAGTCTTATACTGTTAAGAATCCTTTTATTCAACACCCCCAATTCTAAAGGGCATTGCTCTGCCACTTGAGCACATAAAAATCAAATGACCCTGTCTGGGTAGATCAATGGCCTATTTCTAGTAATAAATTACCTCATTTACAGGGTCTTATACAGGAACAATTAGATAAAGGGCACTTAGAGCCTTCTAACAGCCCCTGGAACATGCCTATATTTATAATACAAAAGAAAACTCATGGAAAATGGGGATTTTTACAAGACTTAAGAAAAGTTAATGCGACTATGAAAAAGATGGGATGGCTACAGCCTGGCCTTCCATCTCCTGCAGCTGTGCCTGCAGGACATGCTATTATAATAATTGATATAAAAGACTGTTTCTTTTCTATTCCTTTACATCCTAAGGTTAGGGAGAATTTTGCTTTCACTATCCCTGTCAACAATCACTCTGTACCCACGCAGAGGCATCAATGGAAAGTCCTACCTCAGGGAATGAAAAATAGTCCTACTATATGCCAATTTTATGTGCATAAAATAATTAGTCCAAAACTTAAGAATTTCCCTACTATTCTTGTTTTTCATTATATGGTTGATATTCTCCTTAGCCACCCTTCTATTCAACTTTTAGAAGTTATGCTTACTGAATTAACGACTATTTTAACAAAATATGGACTTTATATTTCCTCAAAAAAATTCAGAAACATGGCCCTTATACTTATTTGGGATATGTCATCTTAGATAATCAATTGTACCCTACCACCCCAAAAATAGAGTTGCCAGATCCTTGAACTTTTAATCAATTATAACAATTTATGGGACACTTAAACTGGTGTAGGCCTTCTCTTCATCTTACTACCATACAATTAAGTCCTCTTTTCCATCTATTAGAAGGGGACTCAGATCCTAACTCTCTTAGACATTTAAGTACAGATGCTAAACAAGTCTTCACTGGTAAATAAAGCCCTTCATCAAATAAGAGTGAATGGGGTTAATCCTCAAAAGGATATTCAGATTCTTATAATTCCAAATATAGAACAACTGTTAGCTATTATATTTCAAGAGCCTAATTGTCCATTAGAATTTATTCAACTTCCCCATCATCAATAAAAAAATAACACCTTATTATTATATGATAATTCTTTTAATTCAGAGAGACCGTTTACAGACTCTTCATGTTTTTGGGAAAGACCCTAATAAAATAATTTTACCCTTTACGTGGAAAGAAATTGATTATGTAGCTTCAATTTCCCCTTCATGGGAACTTGCCTTTGCAAACTATGCTGGAGATATTGGTATTCATTATCCATCCTGAAAACTTTTAAAATTATTTCAAATTAGTAAGTTTATCTTTCCCACTATTACTTCACTCTCTCCACTTCCAGGGGCAGACATCCTGTTTACAGATGGGACTAACAAAGGAATGGCCGCATCTATTTTATACCAACTTCAAACAAAACAAAACGTGTCTCATACTTGGGAAATGCCTGTTGCTGCTTCTGCCCAGTATTCAGAACTTTATGCTATCCTCCAGAGCTTCATGCTTTTTCCTCAACCTTTAAATATTT
Source organism: Nannospalax galili (assembly GCF_000622305.1). Classification (NCBI taxonomy): domain Eukaryota; kingdom Metazoa; phylum Chordata; class Mammalia; order Rodentia; family Spalacidae; genus Nannospalax; species Nannospalax galili. The sequence goes on along the minus strand of NW_008355642.1, from coordinate 5,582,683 downwards.
AAACAGATTCAGAATATGCTTCCCAGGCACTCCTAAAACTAGAAACAGCATTTTTACAACATAAACCAGGAGAACCTATTGGGATGTTATTCTTATCTCTGAGATCTAAAATTCGCCAAAGAGAACACTCATTTTTTGTGACTCATATACACTCCCATACTGGACTACCTGGTCCGTTAGCTTCCTTAAATCACCACATAACCTAACTAAACAAGTAAATGTTATGACTCCTTTATGCAGTCACCAACTTCTTCATCAGTCAGCAAAAATGTTAAACGCTTTATATCCCCACCTTACTAAGGATCAAGCTAAAATTATAGTTAAACAATGTCCTCAGTGTGCTCTACTTCATCCTTTAGGTCCCATGACTTGATTCAATCCTCACGGCCTACGGCCTAATATGATCTGGCAAACTGATATAATTCATATAACTGAATTTGAAAAACTTAAATATGTCCACTGTACAGTAGATACTTATTCCTTGGCTTTAAATGCCACAGCTCATTTAGGAGAGACAACAAAGGGTGTATTTAACCATCTTATTCAAATATTT
>NW_008355642.1:5579081-5581991 GCF_000622305.1 Nannospalax galili | reverse complement strand
CAATAATAGACAACACAAATTCCTCAAAGATCAAATAATTAAAATAAAAACCGGGGAATCACCTATACCTGGGTTAACAGTACAGAATCCTCATTTCTTATTACACAGGTCTCTACTAACTTTAAATTTTTTTACACTAAATGATCAAGGAATTTCTCCAATGGCCAAGCACTGGCAGGGACTGACTGTCCCAGAGCCCCTGCTGCAAGTACTTTGGAGGGACCCTGAATCAGGACTGTGGAGCAAAACTCCAGCACCTCTACTAACAATGGGAGGAGGATATGCTTGTGTCTTTCCAGAAAATGAATCCTCCCCCTGATGGGTGCCACTCAGATATGTCAGACCACTCAACCGAAGCCCCCACAGCAAAGATGGCTGCACTGACTCTGGGGAAGTGGAAAAGGTGACCCCAATGTGAAGAGAAAAAAAATGAAAAATGAGCTATTACCTTGGTGCTAACCATTGCTCCTTACCTCTTCAGATATTTTCAGGACCAAATCCAAAAACTAACTCTTACTAATTTTAAACAGTTGATACTTTCCTTCCCTCCACATGTACACAAGTACCTGTCAACCATCGAGGACCCTGTTTGAGATGCACGAAGAGGGAACCACTGCTATCTGACTGACCCGTAATCCAGCCCCCCCACGTCGACCCTGTCCAGCAGGAAGTAGCAAGATGACAATGACGCCCCCTGTCCTATAACACAAAAGGCTGGAATGTTAAGGTTCAGATAGCCCTGTCCCCTCACCAACAGGATCCCAAGGACTTCTCATGCTCCTGAGAAAAGGGAACCTAGCTGATAAACACCTTGGTCTTTGAAGTCAAGAGAAGCAGACTTTTCTCCACTGTTTGGCCAACACAGCAGGCTTCCCCTTTGATCTCTAAAGAGGACAGGTTTTAACAGTCTTGCTCTCCCACCCCCCCACCCAACTTGAAAAAAAATACATCTTCCTGCCTTCTGCAGGAGGCAGAAGCCTCCCTTTTAAAAGACCCCAGCTCAAGACCCGGGCAGACATTTTCCATGCCTGGAAGGGAATCTGTCCCATGTGTTCCTTTGCTAATAAACCCTATTTTGATGGAGTTTTATCTGTTCCTCGGTGCCTCATCATCCATTCGCTCATTCTCTGTCAATTTTTTACCTATCAGATGGTGCCAAAACCCGGTTCTTGCTCCAAGGGACCCGCCTGGACTTCTCCAATGTCACTAACTTGGCTTTCAGGTACACTCCCACCCTTCTTTTCTCTCTCTGCTCCTCTCCCCAGCCCTCTGCTTTGCTTTCACCTCTTTCTGGCTCTCCTCACTGGGAAACACCCTGCCTTGTCTACTTCTTTTGATCTCCTTTCCCATTGATTTTCACCACTCCTGGACAGCACTCTGGTCTCCGTGATGGACCTGCTTCATCTGTTCCCTATCTTGGTTCCCCCACTGGCCGCTCACCACTGGCATCTCGCCCCCTCCCCCCCTTCCTTTGCCATGGGCCTTCAAGGTCTGCTGTCTTCCATCCTTCTTCCTGTCTTTATCCTCTCCCACTGCCTTTCCTCTCCACTTTACTCTGGATGATTTCTGATGCCATTCAACACATACAAATGCTCTGTATCCTTCTCCTCTCTCTCCCCCTCCCATACTAAAGCTTTCTACTCCCTGCTGTGTGCCTGCCTGCCAGCCGGCCACATATATGACCTCCCATGCATGCTTTAAACCTGCATGACCCCAAGGCTTTTTTTTCCTTCCAACTATTCACCCCTTCCAGGCATCTGCCAAGATTGCCAGCTTGCCTGCCCTGGAATTTTTTTTCTTTAACATTCTAATTAAATGATAAGTTTCCAGCTGGGCCCATTCTTAAATTCTCTTATAAATTTGGCTAAAAACCCTTTAGGGGACCCTTTCCCCCATTTTGACCCCACTATCCTAAACCTGCTGGACAACTTTTCTGGAGCATTTAAAGAATTTCAGGTGGCTTGCCCCATTGACAAAGAAAAAATGTTTTAAAAGCCTTTTTTCTCCTAAACTTTTTCTCAGGCAAAGGGGCTCAAACTTTGATCTTAGACCTTCTTGGGCATCAAGCAACTGGTACTCAGGTGCCTACTTTTCTAACTAGACCTAACTATTTTAAATTTCACTGTACATAAAAGGTCACAGGCACTGCTCAGGCGAGTCATATGCTTTTAGACCAATGAACACTGATTCATACGCCCCGTTCCTTTACTGCCCTCATGAGTTTCTTTTCCAGCATAGCTTCTGTCTAAAAACTAAGAGATCCTGAGAACTTGGCTTTGCATTCACAGATACAATGGTTGGTGAGAAACAGGGATTTCTTTGATTTGCTTTTCTATTTGGGTCACATATACATATATATCTGAGGGTACTTTCTTCTTTAATATAAAGCCTCATCTACTGGTACCAAGGGTGCCTAGGATTCTCTTGCAAGTTATTTTTGTTTTTGTTTCTTGATGATGTCATAGAATAAACAATGCATTTCTAGTTCAAACTAAGGTAATAATGCCAGATCTACACAATGGGAGTTTAAAATTTAACATCATTTAGGACCTATTTCTAAAGAGGATTTCTTTGAGTTTTAACTTCTTCTATGGCATATTTACTGATTTTTTAAAGATGATTGTTTTAAGTTTTACATTGTTTGACATATTTATAGATTTTTTTAAAAAAGCAATTACTTTTAGGGTTTGACATTGTTTAAATGATGTCTTTATCTGGTAATTTTAAAGGAATTATTTGGATTTAAACATCTTTTATATGGTATTTGCTAATTTCTAAAAATGACTATTTTAAATTATTACTGTTTTACATAATATATTTGTTAGTTTCTAAAGAGAACTTAAAGTTTTTCTAGCCATTTGCCTTCAAGGTGCAAAGGGAAATGACACTTTGTGATGACTAGACCTGTGA
>NW_008355642.1:5578008-5578591 GCF_000622305.1 Nannospalax galili | reverse complement strand
GCTAATAGAATTATTTTCAGTACTGTTTACATTTTATTTATTCTTAACCTAATCTGTTAATGTTTCCTTTTATCCTTCCTATCTCCTCTGATTCATGTTCTTAGATTGACAAGGTTTTATTAATGTCCTTCAGTTATTTAGCTCTTAAAAAGGAAAAAAATGCTACCTCAAATCTATATGAAAACTTAACTCTTTCTTTAGGCCACTAATTACCTAAACAAAATGACATCTAAACTGGTTGGGTAAAATCCTATTTGTTAAATACCGTTTTTGTTTTAGTTTACTTTCGTGATGTTTTAAGATGTATTCATTTTGTCTACTTCAAAGGCGTTTTAGTTTAAAAATGATAAACCAACCACATTCTCAACAAAGACTATGTAACTAAATATGTATATACAGTCAACATAAATTTATGCTTCTTAAAATTAATTTACTTGGTAGCATATAATTTTTAAGTAAAATCTCATACAAACTAAAAATGTTAAATTAACACCAAAATATTTTTTCAGGCCAAAATATTCTGTTTTTCATCTACATCATGGTCCCTGGACCTAAAATAGGAAAATTAAGTTTAATAACTTTC
>NW_008355642.1:5562737-5577978 GCF_000622305.1 Nannospalax galili | reverse complement strand
CTCCCTCCCTCCCTCTCTCTCTCTCCCTCTCTCTCTGCTCTTCCTCTCTCTCTCTCTCACCACTTCCCTTCTGGGGCTCTACCAAACCTCTACTAAACCACTGCCCTTCTAGGGCTCATCTTCCCTCAGCCTCTACTAAATAAACCTCAGGATCAACTTGTTCTACAAGCTTCCCTCCCTTCTGGCTCACTGCATTTTTTCTGCTTTTCTCCAATCCCATTTCTTGTACTCTGTCTCCATCTACTGGCTGGTCATGCTATGCTCTCATTGCAGGGTTTTCCACTCTTCTCGCTTGCCTCAAAATCACATGTGTGTCAAAAACCCCTTTCCTTTCTCTGGACATAGGATGCTATTTCCAGAGAGAGGAACACACACTACTTCCTGTCCAGGACAGGATCTCGCCTTTCCTCTCCCTGATGATCTAATTGCAGGATGCCGCCTTCTGGGACTTAAAAGTAACTAGAAAATAATAACTCGAACGCAAGCAACAATAAAAGGATGCTTTGTTTTGATGCCTGGTTCTCCTCACTCTTGTTTTGCATGACCAATGCCAAGCCCCTTTTCTTCTTACTCTCTCCCCGTCTCTTTCTCTTCCTCATCTGCTGCCCTTTCCTGCCTGGACTCATGATCCTGCTTCCACTCCTTATGGAGAGAGGATTTTCTTTGTCTCCCATTTGCTTGGTTTTGTCTCTACCTCTTACCCCCTTGTTCAGTTCTTTCTCTATCTCCTCTTCACTCTGCACTTAATCTATCACTATGGGAAACACCCACTCAATGTCTCAGGGTCTCACACCTCTTGCTTGTCTTCTTAAATCCTTAAAACAACTAAAACTTTCGGATATAATCAGGCCAAAATGCCTAAAGTTCCTGTGCACCACTGCCTGGCCTCAGTACGAGTTAGATAATAACTCTGTTTGGCCAGACACTGAAACCTTAAACTTCAATATTTTGAGAGATTTAAAATTTTTCTGCCATTGTAAAGGTTAATGGTCTAAATTACCATACAGCCAAGCTTCCTTTGGTCTCTGTGCTAATCCCTCCTTCTGGGTCCCATGTTCTTCTTCTCGCTAAGACAGTTTCACGGGATCCCAACCCACCAGAGGCCTCTGCCCCTCCACCTCCCCCCTCCCCCTCCACCTCAGCTTTTCATCCTACCATAGCCAATGAACTGCCTCCAATTAGGACCCATCCCCAACCTCCTCCTGCTCCCCAGCCTGAGGCACAACAAAGTCCTCCCCATGCTCTCCCCTTGCTATACTCTCCCTTGCCTCCCATTCCAGGGCCCAACCTGGCTCCCCTCCTTTCTCCAACTCAAACTCCCTCTCCACACCATGACCTTCCCCCTCTCCAGCACCACTCTAAGTCCATCACCTGCTCTCCTTCCATTTACTCTCCTCAACTTGAGGACAGTTAAACACCTTAAACACCTCCTTGTCAAATATTCCCTAGTCTCCCCTATTCTGGCTTCTAGCTCAAATAACCCTTTTATTCCTTGTGTATTTAACTTCTACTTTGATTCCAGACCCTGCCTCCGATACCCCTGCCCTCTGTCCCCTCATGGACAGGACACCTTTCTCATCTCTCCCACTCCAACAGTTATAAAGTCTAAACAGTGTTATATCACACAATTTTCCTTAATTGATTATGCTGGAGGTTGTAAACATCAATTTGATAATGTTTATGTACCAATTGCTTTTTTCCACCTAAAGCAAGGTTTTGGTAGGCCACTCTCTAAACTACATAAGGTAAAAGATTTACCTAAAAACTTATAAAACACAATATGTACATGGGTAATATTAACTTATTACATTATCTTATGTATATAATTTAGATTCCATGTTCTTTTAATAAGATGATACTACACAGTACTTTCTTCTGAGTCAAACTACTACCATCTTCATGACTTTGGCTGTGTCCACTAACAAAAAGTCATCACAATTGAACTTGTTGACTTGACTATCATATTCTTTAATTGAAGGAGGAGGGGTAAACAGGGTCATTGGACCCTCACCTGAGCATCCAGCTGCTCTTCCCAGCCAACTGTATGTAATTTGACCCTAATTACATGGTCTCCTGGACTTGGAAAAGACTAAGTATATTATCTAAAAAAGGCTAAGAAGGCTTACTCCATGCTGGGTTAAGGCTTTCCAATGTAAATACTCTCAGGTCACTCATATACCTCAGCAGCCCCTCAGTCATCTCTGTAAGTAAGCTCAGTAAATTCACTGGTTCCCCAGGAAAACTAATCAAACATTCGTTTGACACTAGAGCCTCAAAAGGGGATAAGCATTGCTTAGTATCCCCAGGAAAAGAATTCTTACAACAGGTAGAAAATTTATTTGTTAATGTTATTATGTCTCATGATTATTAAAAAAAGAAAATGAGAATAGATAAAAATTTTGTTTGCTAATGTTATTGTGTCTCATGGTTATTAAAAAAAGGAAAATGAAAAAGTGGAGGATGTTAGAAGAATATGAAAATGGAGATATTTTTAAAGAAGGATTTATGTATGAAAATTATGATGGCTGGATATTCCCAGAATTGACAGAGAAATGAGAAAGCTGGGCACGTGATGAAGGTCTGTGTAGGGTTGTTACAATATAACAAGGATGAGACAAGGATAATGTGTAGACAATCTTGAAATTTCTAAGGTCGCAGCTTAGATAACTAGTCTAAGGATGTCTAGTCAAGGTTGATTTAAGGATGTTGCCCAAGTTCTATCCACATAGCACATGGTAATTAATGTACCAGGCTGGTGTAACTAACCTTGTTGGATGTTTAATAGCCAGACTCTAAGGCCTATATTAAGCTGGTCAGAGGGACTTAAAGGGACAAATTCTTGATCCTGGCCCTCCAAGGTCAAACAAGTTCCAGGGGCTATGGTGCATCTCTCGAAAAGTCCTGTAACTTTGGTGAGTCACCTGTCCTCTTGTTCAGGGAGGCCATGGAGACCCCAGAAGATGGACTTAAACCAGTGTCCAGTCTGCAAAGAGGAGGGTCAACACAGAGGAAATATTCCCTCCATGCTTCCAAGAGAAGCCCTGGTCAAGCAAGACCTTTTGACTTATCTTCACATAGATGAAACTGGTAAAAGAAAAGCTTGAGGAGCCAGGACTCCCCTCAAGCCCATGTGGTCCCTGAGGACCAAACCCTCATACAACCTTAAGAGTAAAAATAAGCTGGTTTATTTAGGCCAACAGTATGGTCTTAAACACCCAAAAGGAAAGTATAACCAAAATTAAAGTCATCAGTATATTTTAAGGGTTCAAGGGATTACACAATCCAGACATTAGATGTAAGTTCTTACGTTATTTAGACAATTATCTCTCATTGATAATTTTGTTCCTAATAAGATGCTACTCAGATGTAAGACTTCAAATCTTGGTCTACAATACTGTAGTGCCAACTTACAGATAAGAGAGGCAACCCACTATTGTTCTAGCCTAAAAAATAAAATGATGGCTAAATTTGTTTTCTCTCCCTATGTAGAAGCCTTTGAGAGGTAACTGACACTGATTCTAGCCACTCCAACAGCTATCAAAATACCTGAAAACAAATCCTGAGTCCATCACTCTCAAGTTCAGCCCTGGCAGGAAAAAATAACTCAGCATGATTTCAATATTTTTAAAGAGGCACTAACCTTAGAAGATACTGAAAGCTATAGCTATGTAAAAAAATCACATGGGATGTGAATAATTTCCAGAAATGTGTTGTTTAATTTGTCTAATTTTTCATATACTATAGACCAACAGATTAATGATTTACAAAAGGAAATTAACAAGATGTCTAAATTTTCTATACCTTGGCCAAAATGGTTCCAATGGCTTACTCCATTCTTGGGCCCAAAATTGATTGGTGTACTTCTTCTTATGGGAGCTCCAATAGGTATGCACTGTATTATAATTTCGATTACTAATACTGTGGCCTCTATGACCACTTCCTTCTTACTTTTAAAAAACAATAAAGGGAGGAGATGTAGGAAATCAGGATGCCAGGCCCTAGGGTGAGGTGAGCCTAAAACTTGCAGGTCCAGGCTGCATTCTCTGCTAAAGGGAGGGGCACTGAAAACAGTGGCTCTGATAATCCTTGTCTTGCAGAACACTGCTAGACTAGCAGGAGGAAGCAGCCCAGTCATAAAAGTGCAGGCTCCCTGCTCTGTGGGAAAGCGTTTTGGTCAACAAACCTTAGCTCATCTCCTTGTCCTGAACAAATAACTCAGCTATCCCTGACTAAGAGATTAGGCCAGGTTAAAGGTTTACTCCTGAGCTAAAAGCTAAAAGTTCACCATGCTTTTAGCTTTAAGACAGAAAACATTGTGGCCAATAAATTACTAGATGAGCATTGAGAACCTTGAGTAAAAGTTTAAGAATCCTTCTGGCACCAACTAACAGACTGTTTCTTCTGTTTCTTTGTACCCTAAATGTTTGTATGTGACTGCCATATCCCACGTGACTGCTAGTTCCTTGGGATGTATAAGAACCATCTAAATTCTAAAATAAATCATCCTGTTGGGAAGACACAGGTCCCAGAGTTTATGACTCTGTCGCCGATCAGACCCTCTGCCCTGAAGCCAGCAAGTCCCCCACTAAGCAAAGCAAACCTGAGTCCTGACAACCATGTTAAGAAGTGTTCTTTGGACAATTACTACTTTTTGTGTGTGTTAGGAGATCTGGACATACCTAATAAATATTATATTTTTAATTCTGAGTATTCTGTTCATTTTATTCATTTTCCAGTTATTCTTAAAATATGCTTTGTGGGCTGGAGAGGTGGCTCAGCAGTTAAGAGCACTCACTGCTCTTGTAGAGGACCCGGGTTCAATTTCCAACACCCACATGGCAGCTGGGACATGCAAGGGCTCATGGGGATGGGGTGGGGGAACTCAGGAGAAGAGGGCTGGTGGGAAGCAGGTGATATCTATCAGGGGAGGGTGGGAAAGTGGGGGTACTTGTACTGGGAAGGGAAGCTGTACATATGTTTTATACATTTTCTGATTTTGTTCATACTACAGGAACCAGGTATATTATTTAGTTCATGTATATTTAGTAATTTTGTGCTTTGTACTTAAACAGTTTCTAGAATTCTAAAAGTAGGGGCTAGAGAGATATCTCAGTGGTTAGGAGCACTGCCTAGTGCTACAGAAGACCCAGATTTAGGTCTCAGAACCAAAATGGCGGCTAACAACCGTTTCTAACTCCATAATTCCAGATGCAGGGAATACGTCTTGACCTCCATGGGCATTGCACAACAGTTGTACCCTTACATCCAGGCAGTATACTCATACACATTAAATACTATTAGAAATTCTAAAATCATTAAATTAGTAAATACACACAAATGTGGTAATAATAAATTTCTTTTGCTGATTCTTGACCCAATCCTCAAGCCCCTGAGCTCCGACTATAAGAACCATCAGTTTTGCCACTTCTGACTACTTTCTGTCCCTTTTTGATACAATCCTTCCTCAGGGAGGCAGGAGTGCTCTTCGCCCCTCCTGAGAAGGGCGCTAAGCCTTGGGAACCTTGAGGACCTGGCTTCAGAATCCTGCCCTCCCCCCTCCTGCCCCTCCCCTCTGCCGGATGGAACGCAGAGCGACCACCCTCAGCATAGGAACGTCGCCTCAGGACTGCAGACGTTAGGCAGGTGGCGCTGGTGGGAAAGCTGGTGTGCAGGCGTCAGGCCTCAGAGTCTCATTTGTGGGCAGAGCCAGACCAGCCTGCTGTGGTGGCGGTGCACTGTGTGCTCTTCTCCCGGCTTCCCAACTAGGTTTTAGGGGTGCAAGGAGTTGGCGGTTTTTTTCATGATGTCTAGTGAGTCTGGTCAGCCTCAGGCTGGCCCCTCACAGGCCTGCCTCTCCTGGCCGCTCCCAGAGAGAGATCCAGCTGGGGTCCCGGGGAGAGTGGTTGAAGGGGCTGGTGTCCAAAAGGACAAGTCCTGGATCCAAATCATCAGTTCCCCTCGACAGTGTTTCTCCTTCTCGGAGGTGGTGCCTGTCACGGTATTGGCCATTCAAAGATATCTTTTAGAGGATGAGCTACCAGGGGATGGAGTGCACAAGTCTCTTTACTGCTATGATGTGACCATCTCTGATGGGGTGTATCAGAAGTGCTACCTGGACCCCAGCTTAAACTTTCTCGTCTATAAGAATATTCTTAAAGCTGGCGTAGAAATGCGAATTTACAGTCTCGTGTCTTTTTAATGAGAGAAGGTTAGGCCAGAGGATCCTGTGTCTAGATAAGGTCCACTGTGGGGAGCCCTTAGATGTCATTTCTCTAGAAAATCCCTTCAGAAACAGAGCGCACCAGGAGAAGCTAGAGAGGCCACTTCTTGGCAGGAGTAACCATTACCTGGTGCTCTGGAAAAACGAAGACCCCTATGGAAATATCTGGGTGGCCAACAAAACACCTGAGGAAATCAACTTTGACAGTAAGTAAATTGGAGGGAATTGCGACTGGGTTTTTAAGTGTTTGCCACCCTGCGTGGGTGCGCACGTGTGGAAGCCGGCAGTTGGCATGGCTGAGGCTAGACGATTCCCATGAATTCTAGGGCAGTCTGGGTTCCAGACAGAGACCTGTTTTCAAAAAACAAGCACATATGTGTTTGGGAGCATGCACTAACGGGAAAGGAAAGAGCTTCTGCACTATTAATTTCAAGCCAGCAGGAGTCCTAAAATAATTTTCCTGATCACCTGGAGATAGTCTTAAAGTTTGGGCGCTGGTGTTCTATTTTGGTTTGATTGCAAAATACTATTCAGGAAATGTCTGGTTGTACTTTAAATTAGTCTGGCAAAAACATTAATTGAGGACTTATTTTTCAGCAGTCCTGCTGTGTTTGATACATAGGTTTAGCTTGAATTAATCTTACTTGCATCCCCAAAGTTGGGAAAGTAGTGCTTTATGTATGTTCAAGAGTGTGTAGATAGGAATTTTATATAAAAGCTATGGATATTTATCTTGACTATATTTGAGTGTTTCTGTGGAAAGGATGGATTCCTACAAGTGCAATTAGAGAGTTAAATGATATTTGATCTTTTAAATTCAATGGGTATTGATAAATTATTCTCTGAAATTTTGTACTAATTTATATTTAACAACATAGGCATGAGTGTCCATTTCCCCATATCTTGCTTTTTAAAAATAGGATCTTTTGACTTCATTTTCTTTCTAGTGCTGGGGACTGAACGGGAGCCTCTAGTGTGCCCTGTCAGCTTGACTTTTATTAATCATTTTTTACTGGATTTCTTTACTCATAGGTTTTTGTGATGGTTCTATACTGCAAATTATTTTTTGTAGTGCTATGTGCCTTTTCTGTTAACTTTGTTTATGTTCTGTGCCGTTGAGTCTTTTTATTAAGGTTTAACTTTACATAGTAACATGAAAATTGTACTCACACACACTTGGATGTTCACCCTTCCTTCAAGATAGACAGCAGGGGCTAGAGATGTAGCTCAGTTGTTAAGATCACTGGGTGCTCTTCCAGAAGACCCAGGTTCAGTACCTAGCACTAACATGGAGTCTAACAACCATGGGATCCAACACCCTCTTCGGGATGCACTTAAACACATGCAGGCAAAACACTCACACATGTAAAATTAAATAAATCAATCAATAAAAAGACATTTTAAAAGATACAGAACATTTTAGGCACCCTAAAAAACTCCCTAAGATCCCTTCCTTGTCTATGCCCCTACCTGAAAACTGGCAACAACTTCTGTGACCTTAAAACAATCTTTTTCTTTTTAAATTTTGTTGTTCTGAGGCTAGGTTTCATATAACCCAGGCAGGCCTTGAACTCACTTTATAGCTGAAGATGGCCTCCAACTCCTGATCCCCTGCCTCCAACTCCCAAGTGCTGGGACTACAGATGTGGTGGCCTACCAGGTTTCTTTTTTCTTCTTTTTTCTTCTAGTTTTTACTTTGTAAATCTTACCTATCGGACTGGCCATATGGCTTAGCAGTTAAAAGTACATACTGGTCTTTCAGAAGACCTGAGCTCAAGTCCCAGGAACCATGTCAGGCAGCTCAAAACTGCCTGTAAGTCCAGCTCCTGAGAAATATAATACCTCTGGCTTCCTCAGGCACCTGCATTCAGGTGCACACACCTCCCCCAGATATATACAAATACACATGATTACAACAAATAAAATATATTAATTTACTAACTTGGGGATGGGAGAGGGGAGGCAGGGAATAGGATGTCTGTTTGAATATGTGGGGGTCATAAGACAACTTGAGGGAATAGGTTCTCTCCTAGGACCATGTGGGTCAAGGTTAGCAAGCCCTTTTAACACTGAACCATCTTGATGGCACTTGTTGCTAATTTCGAGTCAGAGTTTCATCATGCAACTCAGACTGACCTAGAACTCCTGGTAGTCCTCCAGTCTCCACCTCCTGGTGCCGAGATCACCAACATAGGCACCACTGTGCCCAGCTTATTGTTGTTTTGTCTTGTTTTTGTTTTTATTTTTGTTCTGTTGTTTGAGACAATACCTCTCTACATAACCAGCCCCAGGGTTCTCCTGCCTCAGCATCCTGAGTACTGAAATTACAGACAAGCATCACCATGCTGAGCATGAAAATCTCCATTTTTAGAAGATCCTTTTTATCTGGGCATAGCTGGGTACAACTGTCATCTCAGCATTCAGAAACCTAAGGCAGGAGGGTTGAGTTCTAGACCATCCTGGATACTCAGTAAGACCTTGTCTCTAAATAATTAATTAAATAATGAATTGTAAATGGAGGTTGTATCATGTCACTCCCCTGCCTAAATATTTCCATAAGTCCATTGCATTGGAAGGCAGCTATGCTCACCACTATACCACCAACGTGGTCCATTGCATTGAGACAGCGCAAACTCCCCATGAGGATCCATGAAGCTTCCTGCAGAGAAGACTGTCAAGTTTTCTATAAAAACCCAAATTACAAACCAGTTTGCATTTTGGAATTCTTTCTGCATTGTCCAGGCTGCCCTCAAAGCTGCAGTCCTCCTGCCTCAGCCTCCAGAGTAGATGGCTTTACAGGCAGGGACCCACGTGCTATTGAAAAATAAGTTATTTTATCGTCACAAGACCTGTGATGACTGAAGAAACAGGATCTTTGCCATTATTTAGTAAAAACAGTCCTTGATAATACATAAATAATTGTGTCTGGTTTTGTTTTGTTCCCACAGGACTTCATGCAAAACAGGGAGTGTGATACTGATTTGCTTCCTGGTCTAGACTAGTATACTGTGTTGACTCTGCCTTTCAGAATACTGAATTCAACTCTACCATCACCTCTGTGCCTTTGCCTCCAGCCTTTTGATCTCCAAACCTCCAAGTATTTGCCTGCCTTTGGTGCTTTACACCTCCATTTCCCCCTTTCTTGAATGTTTCTCCCCATTTTCAGGTTTAATCTCGAACACATAAAACACAATAGAAGAGATTATTTAAATATTCTCTCCTCATTTATTTTTATTGCCCCCTCTTTGCGAATATCCTTTGTAGAGGTGTAGCACTGAAATTATTTTCTTCCTTTTTTTTCTGTTAATGAAGTCTATACCTTTTTTTATCACTGTTGTGGTTTACATCCCCACTATGCAGGCCAATGTCTGGCATGTGGTAGGTGCTCTCTTGAATAAAGGAGTGAATGAAATCAATTAGAAAACACTGCTGGATCATCTAATATTGAACCACTTTTGAATTCCAGTTTGGTCCTAGCTGTTATTTTTAGATCTGTGTATTTAAGTAAATTTAATCCACAGGGTTTTTCTTAATTTGAAGGTGTCATTAGTCCAAATTTCAGATCAGGTTTGGAGTAGCCTAATAGAATGAGTCAGCAGTTTTCCTATTTTCCCACATACACAAAATTTCAACATTCATTGAAGAATTTGTGCAGTTCAGCCGTAAAACTGGATAAGGTTTATGATACTGGGATTAGGGGTGGTAGGGATTACTTCTTTTTAATTTCTTGTAGAAAAAGCCATGAATGTGTGCCTAATTCTTTTTGAGTACATTTTTGAGACTTGATATTTTCCTAGAATTTCTCATTTCATCTAGATCTCAAAATTGTATGTAGCAATCTATACCTTTAAATCTTTCTTGTTCACTAGATTCCCTTTCATAATCCTAATGGCGATGTGTTAGCCTTTCATCCCTCAAGTTTATCAGTGCCAGAGACTTAAGTGCTTTATTCTTAATTTTATTTGATTTTATTTGGTATTTTTGGAGATGGTCTGCAGCTCATGCTGACTTGGACCTCACGTTCTTCCCTCCACAGCCTCCTGAGTCCGGGGATTAAGAGCATGCACCAACAAGTCTGGCTTTGTTGTGTTTTATTTGTTGTGGTGCTAGGTATTGAACTTGGGCCTTGCCCATCCTAGACAAGTGCTTTATTACTGACCTATATCCTCAGCCTTTATTTTAACTTTTTATTTTGAGACAGGCTATGGGTAAGTTGCCCAGGCTGGACTTCAGCTCACTCTGTAGCTCATGCAGACCTTCAATTTGCAACCTTTCTGATCTGCTCTCCCAAGTAACCGAGATTACAAGCCTGTATTAACCAGGCTTGGTTTTACTGTTAGTTTTTGAAACACATTTTTTACTAATAAAGAAGCTGGGAGCTGACTCATTGGGTGTCCTAGTTTTATCTTCATTGCTGTGACAAAATACTCTGACCACTACCAACTTGTGCAGGAAAGGGTTTATTTAGCTTTCATACCCCAGGTCACAGTTCATCTGGGTACTAATAAAGAAGCTAGGAGCTGACTCATTGGGTGTCCTAGTTTTATCTTCATTGCTATGACAAAATACTCTGACCACTACCAACTTGGGAGGAAAGGGTTTATTTAGCTTACATATCTCAGATCACAGTTCATCTGGGAGCCCAAGGTAGGAACTCAGGGCAGGAACCTGGAGGCAGGAGCTGGAGCACAGGGCATAGAGGAACGCTGCTTACTGGATTTCTCCCCTGGCCCCTGCTCAGCCTACTTTCTTATGCAACACAGGCCCACCTGCCCAGGGGTGGCACCACCCACAGTGGGCTGGGCCCTCCCACATCATGACTCATCAAGGAGAGGCCCCTCAGACGTGGCCACAGGCCAGTCCAATAGAGGCAATTCTCCAATTGAGGCTCCCTCAACTCAGGTGTGTCAAGTTGACACTAAAGCTATCCAGCACACTGGGTAAGAGTATTTGCTATGCAATCATGAGACCTGACTTTAGATCCAAGCATCCACATTAAAAACAATTAAAAAAAAAAAGGAAAAAGCTGAACATGGCCTGGTACTGTGGTTGGTAGAGGCAGGAGTGAGAGACTCTGTTTTAAAGGGATAGTAGTACAGGATGGTCAGTGTCTTCTCACATGCTCACAGTTAATTTCTTAACTGATTCATATCCTGTTGGTGGGCGTTAATTCATAAGTATTAAATTCGTCTCTATATTTTTTTGACTTAAATTCTATTTTGTCTGATAATGATATTTACCATTTTTGGTGGCATTTAAAGTCCTGGTTCTAAATGTGATTTGGCTACTCTGTCACCTCAGGAGTGCTTCTTGGTGTGTGTGTGTGTGTGTGTGTGTGTGTGTATGTGTGTGTCTTCATGTGGGTACAGGTACACATGCATGTGTGTGGAAGCCAGAGAACAACATGGGGCTTCACTCTTCAGGTGCCATGTACTTTTGGGGGGGTACAGAATGTCTCATTGGCCTGTGTCTGGACATGTAATCTAGGCTGGCTGGCCAAGCAAGACCCTGCCTGCTTCTGCCTCCCTGCTCCTGAGATTACAATTTGTGCCTGGCCGGGTTTTTTTTTTTTTTTTTTTTATTTTGTTTTTGTTTCTTTGGTTTTGTGGGTTCTGGAAGTCAAGCTCAGGCCCTCATGCTTGCAAGACAAGCACTTTGCTGACTGAGCTATCTCACCCGTCCCTTAAATGTGCTTTAAAATACAGGTTTCTGAGCCCATTCACTGGTTTCTGATTCATTAGATTTGTGATAGCATCCTAGGAATTTGCGTTTCTAACAAGTTCCAGAAACTGTGGTGATACAGTTCCAGCAAAGACTACACTTTTTTCTCTCCATGAATATTTGTATTGCATTTATGTGCATTTCATACAATATATTTTAATAATATGTAGATTCTCTCTCTCATCTGTGCTCCCTATTGCCACCCTCACCAGATTTCATTCATTCTGTCATATATGTTAAGGCCTCAAGTTTGTGTACCCAGATGTCCCTTGGTGCAAGTTCATCCCCCAGAGTCTAATCAGTCTATCTAGTGTCTCTCCCTTAAGGAAGATCAACTTTCCCTCACCCAGCAAGTTCCATCTATCTTTTTGGCATCATTTAATTTTGTTTCATATTTATCTTTTCTAAGAAGCATATATTTAAGATTCGTGTGTGAGAGCACACGTGTGTATATGTAGGAAGGGATTCATCTATGTGCACAGAGGTCAACCTCAAATAACGGTCCCTATTATTTTATTAGATAGGTATCTCACTAGCACCTGGGACTCCCTGTTAATGCCAGGCTTGGTAGCCAGCAAGCCTCAGGGATCCTCCTGTCTCTGTCTCCCTAGCACTGGGATTACAAGCATGCTCTAATGTGACTGGCTTTCCACATGATTTTTCATGATCAAACTTAGGTCCTCATGCATATATAGTTTTATTCAAACCAGTTCTTGGTTTTGTGTTTATTTGTTTTAAAATAGGTTTCACTTTGTAGCCCAGGCTGGTCTTATAATCTTTCAGCCCCAACATCTTGAGTTTTGCAATTAAAGGTTTATGCCACCAAATTCAACTCAACCCCTTGTCTTTTAAGAATTGTGTTTAGGGCCTGTGAGATGGTGCAGTGGGTAGATTCTTGCCACCAAGCCTGATGACCTGAGTTCAGTCCCCAAGACCAACATGGTGGAAGGAGAGAATCAGCCCTCATGTTGTCCTCTGACATCCACCCACATACTATGGCATTCATGTATCACCACCACACCCTAAATAAATAAATTAATAAATAATAAATAAAATTTTAAAAGCTGAAATAAATTCAGTAAGTTTAATGTGATTAATGATATTTATACCTGTTTGTTCTTTGGTTGCTTGGTTGCTTGCTGTCCAGTTTGCTGGCTTGGTTTTTTGAGACAGAGTCTTGCTGTGTTTCTCAGGCTGGCTCCTCTGTACCACTAGGCCGACCTCTTACGGTTGTTGTTGGCTGTGGTTTGAAGAGGTGATACTGCTAAATTTTCCCACTCTAGTCTTGAAATCATCCAGATGCCTCAGCCTCCCAAGCACTGGGATTGTAGAGTGTAAGAACACACTCCCCTTTCTTTCCCCTTATTTTGTTTTTTTAAAAAATATATTTATTTAGCTTTTGTGCATTTCATACAGTTATTCTTAATCAAATTTAGACCCCATCCCCCTTCTATGCTCCCACATACCCCCCACCGAACCACATGCATTCCTTGATACATGTTAAGTCCCATCTGGCCAAGCATTTATACCCGATGTCCTTCAGTGAAAAATTCATCCACTGAATTTAGTCTAGTCAAGCCTATCTAGAGATCCTAAGGAAGATCTGCTCTCCTTCACTAATCAGATGCACCAATAGAAATAGTTTTCTGTGCTAGTCATTATGGTTATTACACTTTAGGGTTGGATTGGCCCATTGATTTTTTTCCTTTAGCAACTTGCTTAATATCCTCCAGAATTATAAGAGCTAGTCTTCAGGGAGAAGGCATTAGGCTGGGAAGGGAGGAGGGAAGGACATGCAGGGGACCATGGGGATGGGGTGGGGGAACTCAGGAGAAGAGGGATGGTGGGAGGCAGGTGATATCTATCAGGGGAGGGTGGGAAAGTGGGGGCACTTGGACTGGGGAGGGAGGAGAGAGGTTGGACGGGGGAGAGAGAGGAGAGATGAATGGAGCTTGGGTGGCATGGGAAGCCAGAGGGAAATGTGTTGGCTCCTGAACCCCCTGAGAAATGCACATATGGCATCTGAACATTAGTGCATGTGACTACCTGGGAGCTGTATGGCAAGGAGCATAGTGCCAGACAGGAGTTATTGGTCAGGTTAGTTTAAGAGACTCCCAAAATAACACAGGCTATTTCCGGAGCCCTTAGTTATCTCCAAGAGCTTGAAGGTAAGACCCTACTACTGGAGACAGGGCATACTTTGAACACAGGACTTGATGCAGTGGAGCTAGAACTGAATTTATTTTGTTTTTTGAGACAGGCTTTCCCTAAATTAGCCCAGAATGGTCTTGACCTTGAAATCTTTCTGACACTGACCCTGGAGTGTTGAGATTTTGTGCCACCGTGTACATGGCACCTTCACCTGTTCTTGATATTTCCTACCCCTGATGGTATCCAAAGACATTTTCATGAGAATGAGGAGATCAAGAACATTTTCGTAACAATAATAATGTTTTACTTACACTTTTTCTTTCTCATTCTTTCACAAGTGTATACCAGAGTTTTCCAGACACTACAGGACATGAGGATGTTAAATTGAACTCAAAATATCTACTTTCTATTAAGCTAAAGCGATTTCTACTAATGTAAAATAGTCTCACTTCAATGAATCTTTTGTTTCGTTTTGATTTGTAATGCTGGGAGTTGAGAGTAGGACCTTGTACATGACTATAATCTCAGCACTTGTTAGGTTGAGGCAGGGGGATCATGAGTTCCAGGTCAACCTGTACTATAATAAATGAGTAAATAAATACACTTCCCTTCCCTTCCCTCTTCTCCCCTCCCTTCCCCTCCCCTCCCCAACCTTTCCCTTCCTTTCCCCCCTTCCCCTCTGTGTCTCTCTGTTGTGTGTGAGTGCATGCTCCTATGTGTCCTGGTGTATGTGTGAAAGTCAGAGGACAGCCTTTTCCTTCCACCTCCTTTGGGACAGTGTCTCTCTCTCTCCTTAGCTGGGAGCTTTACAGTTAGGCTAGACTGCTTGCCCCAAGGATCCTCCTTTCTCTGCTTTCTCTGTGCTGGGATTAAAAATGCAGGATACCATGCCTGGTATTTTTACAGGAGTTCTGGAGATTGAACTCAGTTCCTAGCAAGTGTTTTGTTTTACCATCTAAACCACAACAATCTCAGTGTTCTGATTTTTTAATATTTTATGTGCATGAGTGTCACGAGCCAGGACTCTGTCCAGCAGAGTCCAGGAAAGATGACACAGACACCAAGGTGAGGTTCAAGCTTCTGTTTCTCTTTCTCCTTTATTCTCTCTTATTCTCTTCACTATGATGCTGGCTCTGTTCTGTTCTATTC
>NW_008355642.1:5556267-5562665 GCF_000622305.1 Nannospalax galili | reverse complement strand
TCTCACTATGATGCTGTCTCGTTGTTGCTGTAGTTCTTCTCTATTCTGTTCTGTTTTCTGTCTCTGTCTCCTTTGTCTCTGTCTGTCTGTCTGTGTCTCTGTCTGACTCCTATTACACACTTCAGCTCTTTATATAGCGTTTCCAACAGCCCTCCCCCCAGCCGGTACCAATCAGGGCTCACACACGTGCAGCGGCCAGGCAGAGTGTAGCTCATAGGCACGTAGCAAGATCATCAGGCTGGCAGCACCTGTTTTGGGGCTCACCATACTTCAGAGTTGGGGTAAACAAGCGGGATTCACGAGCCTTGGCAATCAGCCAAGAGTTGAAGTAAACAGCACGAGGTTTGGCTGCCAGCCAGGGCTCCATCTTGGGCTGGCTCGGCTGTGCTCGCTTCCCACACATGAGTGTATTGCCTGTATGTATGTAAGTATATCCGTGTCCTGCAATTCCCGCTGATGTCAGAAGAAGACATTGAATCCCCTGGAACTGGAGTTACAGAGGTTTTTAGTCGCCATCTGGGTGCTGAGAATCAAACTCAGGTCCTCTGCAAGAACAACCAGTACTCTTAACCGCTGAGCCATCTCTCCAGACCCCCAGTGCTCAGATGTTTAATTAAAAAATTTAATAAACGTGTTTATTAATTCTTTGAGAACGTTACACAATGGAATTTTATTCTATTTCTCCCTCCCCCGCATTGAGAGCCGCCCTCCCTTTCTTATTGAGGCCAGTATGTATTTCCCAAATACTCTTAGGTGTGGAATTTGCCCTGAAATGTGGTCAAGTCAGAGTCACACTCTTAAAGAAAACTGACTCCCAATTTTTAATGTTTTTATAAATTGAATAAATAAGTGACTGATTGCAGGAAAATACTGAGAGATGAGTTTAGATCCTAGTTTTCAAGAATATAATGAAATGATTTCGTATAAAGTAATTTAGAAGAAACAGTGTTTTGCTTTAAGTGTGTAACTAAAATCCAGGCACATGGTAAATCCTATGCATATTTTAGATGTTATTAATGTGTGGTTTATGTTGGAGAATTATATGGAATTTTAAAAAAAAATATGTGTATATTTAATATATAGTTACTTATGTAGTGAACCCATGTGCATATGTATATGGTGTTATATAGTGCATATAACGATGTATAGAAATGCTTACCTTGCATGAAGGAGTTACACTGGATATGTTCTGGCTACCGTTTTTAACATTAAAATAGATCTTAGAAATTATGATAGCATGTTAAATATGATTATTTTGTCTTTTATATTCTAGATACCAAAATCATTTCTCTTTCTCATCTTGAAATGACCTGGACTACCAGAAAGAATTTTCCTGCTTTGCTTGTGAGGATCTTGAATAAATCAAAACTGAGATACTATGGGAAACCTAATAAAAGGACAGTTGAGCCGTACCAGGTATGTTGAATTTATAGATTATAATGTACATGCTTAAGTCTCTATTGAGAAAAACTGTTTAAATAACATTTCACAGGTTCAATTTAATAATTTTAATTTATATAGATTTATAAACAAAGTATTTTTCTATGTGATTTTATTAATATAAAGAAATTCATGGGGATTAGGAATATAGAACAGTGGTAGAGCATTTTGCTAGCATGTGCAAAGTCCTGGGCTCAGTTCCCAGCACCACAAAACAGGGATAAAAAAGAAAAAATAACTCTTTCTGTAATGGTGCTCTATAGTTTCCTGATCTGGCTGGTCTCCTTCCCAATTTATTCTTTGTCTTCTATCTTTACTATGTTGTGCTTTCTGTATCAACTCTAGCTTTTAAAGTTTTTACAAGGACACAGATTAGTAAAGGATAAAGGAATCTCCCTGGGTGTTATGACTTCTCTTTTCCCCTCTCTCCTCTTCAGAAAGCACTAGATGCTTTCGCTTTCTTGCCTTTCATTTACTTCTCAACACAATTAGTTTGGTTTGTTTGTTTGTTTGTTTGTTTGTTTTTGACCTCATGGTTCACTAGTGACCTTCTAATTCTCAGGATAGCCTACATCTATTATCTTGACTCTGTGCCTTATAATGCTGTGAGATCTATTTTCCTGATATTTGTCCTCTTCCTCCCCCTCCCTCTCCTTGTCTTCCCCCATCCTCCTCCCCCCTTCCTCCTCCTCCTCCTCCTTCTCCTCCTCCTCCTCCTCCTCCTCCTTCTCCTCCTTCTCTAAGCCTCCGTTTTCTAATCAGCAAAATGGAAGTGCTGATTATAAATGCCTTACAGAGTTGATGGCATAGTAGAATTAACATAGATAAATCCCTTACCATTTTTGTTTCAGACACATAGTAAGACCTCTATTTTAGCTATTGTTAGGTATAGTGTCTGATTAAACTATTCATTTCAGTGCCTAATATAATATCTGGAGCATAATGTGAACTCAACGCATTTTAAGTGATTAAATGAATGAATTACCAACATGTATAGTCATTGGTAAGAGAAAGGCTCTTAGAATGTAAATATTTGAAAAGAAGTTACAAGAACTATCCTCTAGGCATAACCGCTGTTGTCTGTCTTTATATTTTAAAACAATTTACATTGCAAAATATTTCCTTAATCTGACTGTGCCCAATAATAATGTTGATATTAGTATCTCCTTCTTTCAAATAGCATCACAGAAACAATTCCCGTACCATTTATAACAAATTCTCAGATACGAGTATAAGTAAATTAATATTATCAGAACATTGATGGCATTATGTCAACTTTAATACATGTCTATCAAAAGCTCTATAAGATAAAAAATACCAAGGCCCTTCAGCCATGCAAATGACCAAAAAGGGTATCAAGAACTTAAAAATGTGACTTGTCTAATTCATTTGATGAATGTATTCTGTGGTTACTCTATGTATGACATTGTGTTAAGCATTATGGAAAAATTTAATACAAATATGAATAGTTCTATTTCTTCAAAGTTTATAGTCACATAGTAAGTCAGTATTACATGCAGGACTAACAGGTATCTTGTAACAGTCTCTCTTTTAGCTTAGCAATCTTTGCAGAGTTGACAACTGAATCATTACTAATAAACTAAGATTAAAGTGTTACTTTTCTTTCAGTATAAATTTTTGCAGTTATGTCATTATGCCATCCATATAGATAAAAATAGCAAATGTATATGTGATTTTACTCTTTTTTTCTCTAGACCTATTTGGAAATTGCTGACAGATCAGGCATGGCATCAGTGATTTTGTGGAATGCTTTGTGTGCTGAATGGTATAAAAGTTTACAAGTGGGCTTAGTTCTTCTCCTTCAAGATTATTCTGTGAAAAAGAGCTATCCACTCAGGATTCAGTCTGTACCTGTGGATCCAAAGACAAGACTAATTTCCACAATGGGTTAAGTATTCAGTGAATTTATTATACCATGGCCATCTTACATAAATTTGCAGTGTCATGTAAGGCAAAGGACAGTAAAAGTAACTGAAGCTGCTGACAAACTTAAATACCTTTAAAATTTTCAAGAAGCGGGGACTGGAGAGCTACCTCAGAGGTTAAGAGCACTGGCTGCTCTGGCAGAGGACCTGGGTTTGATTCCCAGAACCCACATGGAGACTAACAAATGTCCATAATTTCGGTTCCAGTGGATCCCATGCCCTCTTCTGACCTCCACAAGCATTACACAACAGAGATGCACTTACCTACATGCAGACAGTACATTCATACACATAAATAATAAGAATAATAAAAATATTTTTTAAATTTCAAGGAGTTCCTAATTTAATAACCAGACTAATTAGACTTCTTAGTGCATTTATTGAGAAAGAGCATGAGAGATGCTTATTGTTGACCAAAGAATGAGCTCAGTTGGAGATACTTAAATTTGTTTTCTGTTAGTATTTGTTGTATAATATTAACTTTTATCACTTGAATACATAGTTATTACTAAGTACTGTCTTAAAAGAGCTTCTGTTAACTTAAAAAAATTATTATTATATATACATGAATATGGAGGTTAGAGGACAACTTTCAGGAGTCCCTTTTTCCCATCCACTGTGGGAACTGAGGCCTTAAACCTAACTCAAGTCATTAGGTTTAAGCATCAAACGCTTTTAATCACTGAACCATTTCACTGACCTTTGTTAGCTTTTTATTATGAAATAACTTGAAACTTAGATAAAATTTGAAATAACAGAATAAATTGCTTTTATTTTTGTCCTGCCATTCTTTCTTCTCTCTGTCTTTCTTCTCTCTGTCTGTCTCTCTTCCATTTAGCAGCCATCATATAACATGCGTACATTTTTACCCTTAACTCTTCAGTGATATTCAGTATATATTTCTGAAAATCAAGAACATTTTAGTCATGTGTGCTAGTACCTACTTGTAATCCCATCTTTTGGGAAGCTAAGGCAGGAGGATTGCGAGCTCAGGGCCACTTTGTGCTATGTGGTAAGACCTTGTCGGGAAAAAAAGAACATTATATAATCACAGTATAATAATAAAAATCAAGGAATTTAAATTCAACACAGTGCTGCTATATAACCTTTAGTCAGTAGTCAAATGTTGCCATTTTCTTTGATCTTGAAAGGACATTTATTGTTGTTACTGTTTGAGACAGAGTCTAACTCTGTAGCCCATGCTCTCCTAGAACATATTGTATAGATCACCCTAACCTCAAACTCACAGAAATTTTCCTGCCTCAGTCTCCAAAATGTTGGGATTACAGGTATCAGTCACCATACCCAGCACAGTGTTTTTCTAAGGAGTATTTAAATCAAAAGTTTAATATCCAGTTTTACCAAATGTTTTAAAAGCATTAGCTTAAAATATTTTATAACTACCTTTAGATATGGAAGTACACTTTAGACTATTTTTTTCAGGATTGTAGATAATCTTATTCAAATTATTAAGTATTATTAATGGCTTAGGATGATTTTTTTCCGAATCTGCATTTCTGTGTACTATTTTAATTGCTCAGCTTATTCATTAACTTTAATTCATGTAAAAGTAGCAGATGTTAATTGGTTTTTTAAAAATATGAGTTTATTTTAGAAAACCTCTTGATTGTTAAAATCTTAAGCATTTCATACATTAAGTCTTACAAGGAAAAAAAATATTACCCAAATTGTTTGTACACTTAATCATTTGTAGCATTAAATATATATTACAGAAAAGATGAAAAAATAAATATCTAGATATGTTGTGAGTTATGGAAATTCAGTAAAAGTTGGCAAGAGGAAGCTATTAAAAATCACAGCATACACTATTATATCTAAGAAAGTATTAATTATATTCTATAAGCAGACATCCAAGTGACAAAATTGCTTTAGTAAATATTGAGACATTCTTGATCAATAACAGATATGATAAATAACTTTATGAAAAATAGTGAAACACTGGAATAATGGAAATCAAACTCTAGTTCTTTTGATACCTAGTATAGTATTCCTTACACTAGATTTTACAGTTTTTAATAGATATTTAATTTAAATAATAGTTTCTACATATCTGTAGATAGGTCTAAAAGTTTGTCTGATATTAATAGTTGCTTCTGAGCCTTAAAACATGGAAATTAGGATGATAGATAATATGTAGTCACTACATAAATAGCCACTAAAAAATTCAACACTGAAACAAAATCCAAACATAGGCCCACATTTTCATAATGGAAATCCTATTTTGAAGATATAAAAAGATATTTGTGCTTTCAAATAACTACACTCAGATACAAATTTTTTAAAGCGATAGCCACCGTTGGTGATAATATACTTTTAAAATGCCTTTTGGTGTTTAAAAACAACTTTGGTTCTTATTGATCTTAGTGTCTGTTTCTCATATAATTTTGATTAGTAGCAGATTATTATCTATAAGGGGTCCATCAGTAAATTTTTTATGTAAAGAACCAGAAAGTAAATATTTTGGTCTTAGCAATTTAATGTTTACTGCAACAGCTTGGTACTGCCTGCAAAAAGTGATGGCAGACATATATGATTTGTAAACAAATCAATATAGTTATGTTTCCGTAAAACTTTAATTTACAAAAATAGCCATCAGAAAATTTTAATTCATCGTGGCTATATGTGTAATATATAGCTCAATTCTGACTGAATAGTAGAGTCACTTGGGGAGCTTTAAAAACCACTGGCAACCTCACACCAAAGACTCTATTTAATTAATCAGAGGAGACGAAGGCAGAAGAAAATAAAAGTTATGTAGTCATTTTGGATGACCAAAGTAATCTATAAAAACTAAGCATCCATTGTGAAAGGATTATTCCCTGCTGCTAATCTATATGATATTGTATATTGCCATTCTCTTCTTGCTGTTTTTTTCCAAAATAGTATTTAGTATATACACAAAGAGTAATCTTTTTTCTAATCTTGAGATTTTCAGACTGCATTGCATAATACATATTATGATTGTTTTAAATGTTTTGTTTATGACTTCCA
>NW_008355642.1:5549828-5556196 GCF_000622305.1 Nannospalax galili | reverse complement strand
ATAGATTAGGAAAACTCTTGCTTGTGTGCATAGAAAGACTATATTTTATATTTTTATATTTTTAAACATGGAGATAACCCAGATAGCCATCAACACAATAATAGATGCTTAAATTTTACTATTTAATCATACTAGGATATTATTCAGTTAAAATGAAAAACATACAAAGCTAACATGGAATAAATTTTAGTAATATTCTGTGCTGGAAAAGATAATTCTAGAAAACCATATGTATGAAGTTCAAAAATAAAACAAGACAGTATTTTGTATAGCCTGCCCTGGTAACCCATGCTGCCTTTAATCCCAGCACTCCTCAGAGGCAGAGGCAGGCAGATCTCTGTGAGATTGAGTCCCATGTAGTCTACATAGCAAGATCAGGCCAGCTGGAGCTACTAGGAGACTGTCTCAACAGCAATAACAAAACAAATAAACATATAAAAATCATACTTGGGAGGCAGAGGCCGGTGGTTCTCTGTGAGTTCAAGGCATGTCTGGTCTACACAGTGAGTTCCAGGCCAGCTGGGGCTACAGGGAGACCCTGTCTCAAAAAGACCTAAATAATAATAATAATAATAATAATAATAATAATAATAGTAATCACACAAAAAAGGGAGAATTTTGTTTTGGCAAAAACACATATGGGGTAAAATATGTTTCACATTAAGGAAATGCTGAAACACAAAATTCAAGATATGGTTGCACTTTGGCAGGGAGAAAAGTCAATACTATAAAGAGGTAGCAGGTCACCGATAATGACCTTTATCTTGGGTTTAGTGATAGGTACAAAAGTGTTCAGTCTGTTGTTTTTCTCTGTAATTTACTCACTATATATTCCTTAGTATTTCAAGTAATATATTAAAATATTATGTTTGTTTTACAGAAATCTGCCTGAATCTTCGAGATCCTCCAACGAATATAATTATCATTCCAGAAAATTAGTTGAAACTAGAATGGAAATTGCCAAAACTCAGACACCGATTTACCACAAGGTAAACTAGTCCCTTGTAAAATTTCTTAAATATTAATCTTCAATTGTTAGTAACTAGAAAGCAATGGGTTAACTTGCTCCAAATCTACCCTAAATTAAGGTGTACCAGTTATACATATATACATTTTCATTATTATTGAAAAATGCTTTGTTACTGTTTAATGATATGAAATCTATTTTACTTTTTTAGATCAGAATTGGAAGATATGCCAGAAAATGCTATCTGTGATGTGATTGGTGTGTTATCCTTTGTAGGGAGGGTCCAAAGATCAAAAAAGAAAGGTAAGGTTTTAAATTTGAAACTGATAAAAGTATATTTCAGTGAATAATCGTTTTGTGCTTATATGCATCTAACAAGCTATCTTTACTTATTTAAATATTCTATGCACATAGAAAACAGTGAAGATTATTGGTCATATAGTTGGATTCACATCGCTGATGGGACTTCAGAGCAACCGTTTATAGTGGAACTGTTTTCTACATCTCAGCCAGAAGTCTTTGAAAATATTTACCCAAGTACTCAATATTTTTATCTTTTTATTTTTGGGAAATAACAATGTGAACTTAAAAATAATAGAATGATCTAACTCAGAACAGTGACATCACATTGAGTTAGCAGTCTGAAAACCATTAGTCACCTAAAAACATGTTGAAATCTTTTCCATATTAACATATTTAATATTGTAGATATTAATCACCATCCTGTCTGTTCAAGAGTTATCCTGGAATTTAAACCAGATTTTCAGAAAACAGATCTTCTTATCAGTTCTCATGGTTAGAATTGCACACATAAAACAGCTTAAGATTCAATAAAGATAAACGTGGACAGTCAATTCTTTTTATAAAGAATATTAGAACTTAAAAAGTTCTAATAATTCTGGGGGTTGGAGAGATGACTCAGTGGTTAAGAGCACTGACTGCTCTGGCTGAGGACCCAGGTTCGATTCCCAGTACCCACATGGCAGCTAAGAACCGTCCTTAACTCCAGTTCCAGGGAAATCCAATGCTTTCTTCTGACCTCCACTACATTGCACAACATGGGCCTAACTTATATACATGCAGGCAATATATTTGTACACATAAAATAAAAATAATAAATAAAACATTTTTAAATGTTCTAATATTTCTAAGAGGGAAATCATAGACCTTGTACATTTTGGCACCTATGTTGATGATCAGTTGGATGTAGCTGTGTAGTTTTATTTCTCTATTCTACTGATCTGTGTCTATTTTATGCTAGTGTTTTGATGCTTTTGCTTCTATGGCTCTGTAGTATAATTGAAAATCAGATGTGATTCCTTCAGCATCATTCTTTTTGCTCCAGATTGCCTTGACTGTCTAAGATCTCTGGTGCTTACATGCTAATTCAGGGATTTTTTTCTACCTCTATGAAAAATGGCATTAAAATCTTTGTGGGGATTATGTTAAATCTTTAGGCTGTTTTTTGTAATACGGCCTGTTTCATAACACTAATAATAAAAAAGAGAAAATTCACTTGTGCTTCCCAGCTGTAATAACCCTGTGCTCAGCATCAACACAATAAAGAAACTCTTCACTTACTCAAAGTCCCTGTACTTTCCAAAAGAAAGACATCTGGCTTAAAAAAAAAACAAAAACAAAAACAGAAAAAGAATAGACTAGCTAGCTAGTTTCAGATACCTTTTGATATAATTTTGGTCAAAGGACAGACAGCAAGAGAATACCCAGTATCTTACAAAAATGCAGAATCCCATGCCAGCTCTACACCTAGTAAATCTAAATTTGTATCTTAACAGTTCTTTCTGATTCCTGCAGTCCTTTGTTTGACAAGCATTATGTCAGATCCTCCTCTTTGAAATGCAAAAGTAATTTCACAAGTATTTTTACTTTCTACAGTGGCATATTTTGTATGTACCCAGTTGAAAGTTGTTAGAAGAAACATTCAGGTACCTAGACTGCTTTACCTCACCACTACAAACGAGAGCCGAATGTTTATTATTGGTGAGTAAATTATGTATTCTGTATTGAAAATGTAATATATTGTCTTTTTACTAGTACCCATTACTACATATTAGCTTTCACCTTATAACATTTCAGGATAGCTTAATTTTGACCTCATTATTGATAGAAAATATTTTAACAAAGAATATTTGGCCCATGAAATAGATCATCTTTAGTTTACGTTTGATCAAGGAAATGATTTTATGGCCCATTGAAAAATTGCATTCATGTCACTTGGTTAACTTTAATTTCTACTTGATGTAAAGAATAGGTATTGCTTGCTACATGGAAGACTCTTAGGATTGGTTGCAGATTCAACATGATTTTTACACTTGAACCCATCCAAAAAGCTTAGAAGTGATCAGTTAATATCGTTTTAACATTGTATGAAATAAAAATGAGTGTCAAATTTTGGCCCCAAGATTTCACATTGAATTTATATAAATAAGTCTCACAGTTAGTCTACAGGTAAATTAGGCCATCCATATTTGTGGCGTTCCATATCCATAAATTCAGTTAACATCGGATCACAAATATTTGAAAATTTTGTTTATGTGCTAAATATGTACAAATGTTTTTCCTTTGTTCCTTGAGCAATATAACATTTACATATATATGCATTATTTTAAGTATTATAAATAACCCAGAGATTATTAAAAATTATACAGGAAGATATGCATTGGTTACTTCCACATACTGTGCTACATTATGTAAAGGACTTGAACATCTACAGATTTTTGCATCTGCCAGGGTCATGATTGGAATCAATTCTCGACAACTACTGAGGCACAACTACTGAGGCACAACTGCGCATTACTTTTCTGTGTTACCCTAAAAACCAATAACGTAAAAATTTCCAACTGAAAGAGTAAAGGGAGAACACGGAATGAGGCATTTACCAGAGTGCTGCCTTGCTGGAAATTAAGATATTTATCTAAAGAACTTTAGAAAATGAATAACATATATATTTGCTAGTACCATATTTGTAAATATTAACAACATCTCTTGTAAATTTGCCATTTTTAAGACTGTCTTAAGAACATGATTTTAAATCCCGAACAGTTTAGTTCTTACAGGACACCATACTTCCAAATAAATAAGTGACCTAAAAATCAGCTTCTCAGAGGATGCCAACCATTTTGATGAGTTGGAAGAATAGAGCTCGTTGTTTTCTTCCCCTGTGTGATTTTTAATATCCTATAGACAGTTACAGTTTTAAGTACATTCAAGTTCTGATATTTGTGATTTTCTTTGGCTGTTTTTACTCTCTTTGGATAATTACATGCTGCAAAGTAGTAAATAAGTAAAATTGACTTTTTTTTATGATATTACTGTTTTAATGTTAAACATTTACATGAAATAGCCATACAATTTACTACAGTGACCTTTTTATTTCTCTTTTGTTGTTTTTGTTGTCATTCTGTTTTTGTTTGTTTTGTTTATTTGCATTTCACCCTTCTTGCAAGGAGGTCAAAAAAGCCAACCGTATACATATGAACAGAAGGTTAAAAAATTTTTTCAGTGGTTTAAAACAAGAAGTGAATCGGAAGAAGTAAATGATACTGTTATTGGTGGATATTACTCCTACCCACCGGTGCCAGAGACATTTTTCAACTATAGTCGTTCTGTTAAAGGTATTGTTATAATTGGTGGTTCCTCTGTTATATGCTACAAATTTAGGATATGCTATTTTGATTAGTAATGTATATTTTCTTTCGGGGTGACCCCCCCATGTGTAGCAAAACTTAGTGACAAACTTTGTTCAAAAGTAGACCTAAAATGCGTGTGCCTCTTAAAGGTTAATATTTTGATTTTAGTAGACCTTGTATGACATTGTGTAGAAAGACGGAAGATGTAAAAATGAGGCACTGTACAATTCGATATCCAGTTGCTGACAACTATATTATGCTTTTCTTGCACGATAATATATAGTGTATAACAAAATTGAGTGTTAATTTTAAATGAAAAACGATACCAAAGTAAATGTGTTGATTTTGGAATTGAGTTGCTGTTGAGAGGTTTAACATGAATTTACTTTTAAGGAGAGTAAATATAGAGCAGTCAAAAAACTTAACATAAGTATAATCTTTTTAGAAAACGGTATGAGATGGGCTTAAAGAGATGGCTCAGTGGTTAAGAGTACTAGCTATTCTTTGAGAGGAAATGGGTTCAGTTTCCAGCACCTATGTGATGACTAATAACTATCTGTAACTCCAGTTCCAGGGAATCTGATGCCCTCATCTCATCTCTGTGTGCACTGCACGCATGTAGTACATTTACATGACAAATATTCACACACATAAAATAAAAATAAATAAAATTAATGTTTTAAAAAGCTGTGAGATAATTGTATGCTGAAGTACTGAGCTATCATCACTTAAATATTGGCATCCTCTTATATGTCCCGATGTTAGCAATATATCGCATATGATCAAAATAATTAAAATGTGTTTTTCTGGGCACTGATTAGTAGTTTGAAATATGATTTATAAATTATAATCACTATTTAAAATTTATGTTACAAATAAAGACTTCAGACTAGAAGCCTATATCCCAGTTTAACTGATAAATGTATTTTGCTTATTTTTATAAAAAATACTTAAGAGGATACCAAATATAAATACACAGAGTCACAGATTCAAGTTTCTATAGCAATTTTAAAATATCATGTTGTAAAAGTGTATTAGAGGTCTAAGTTTTTAAAATTGCTTTAGAGATCTAATTATTTTTCAACATTGCCCATCTTTAACAGTTTGTTTGGAATTATTTTTTTGCAGTTGGGTGGCTCTTGACAACTATGTGTGAAGTGAGGAAAGTGATTGAAGACTTGCAGTATAGAGAACAAAAGCGCATTGCAGTTCAGGAGATAATTACTGCTACAAAGTATATTCCCCATAACTATTCAACTGAAAGTGCCTCAGCATCAGAAACACTTCGAGTATGGTGCCAGAGGACTAGCAATATATATCGCTACACACTCTGATCACAATTACAGTTGGTACCTTGTACATTATGTATTGACTGCTGATAATTAAGAGAAAAAATGTGTCAGTGTGTTTATTTGTTGATGCTGTTAATTTCTTTTCTCTGACATTTATTTTGGGGTAAACGACAACCTCTGACATTTCTTAAGGACGTTAGACCACCCTATCTTTGTTTTCTAGATAATTCAAGCCTATCACAGATGTCTTTAAGTTTCCAGGTGGTATACATGACTAAATTGTTTTGATAACAGTTTTCTAGACTAGAGTGACAAGAAAACTCCCATGAAGAACATTTTTAGCTCTGTGTTTGTAATGGTGGCCTTATTCAAGTCCTATAAGACATAGTAGTAACTTTCATAAGATAATGGTCTTCCAAAAGAGGCCAGTTCTAGAATCTGAGCATAAGCAAAAGAAGT